>NC_042621.1:185394465-185602683 GCF_901001135.1 Rhinatrema bivittatum
CTAATTTGTACACAGACTTTTTTCTGGAAAATGTCTGCATGTACTTTTGAAAATACAAGAGCATGCAGATACCTCTCCTACCTTTGCCAAGGAATCCTTCCCTCTAGCTGGGTAAACTAGCATGCATACAAGAGTACGTTTATCTATGTGCTGTATCTTGCAGGTGATTTTATAATAGGCCATTTCCTTGGGTAAGGCACTGTGGAAGTGCCTTTGAAAATCACCCTCTCTAGATGCATTACAGTGTGATAATTTTGGTAGAGTACTTGTGCAATTATCATGCATCTCCAGTGGTGCTTACTGAAGGCTGTTCTGTCTTCCTTGCTGTTTCAGATTCATTTTTCTCTTTCTCTCTTTTTCTCTTTCCATCCTTTTTCTCATTCTTTCTCTTTCTTTTGCTCCTTCTTCTCTTTGCCACTGCTGTTGAATCCAAAAAAGAGGCTCCATGTTTCAGAAACACATTATTCTCTGACATGTAGGGCATTCTTCCTCATTCAATCTGCACTCAATGACACCCTTCAGCTGTCCAAGATTTTTTCTGGTTTAAATTTTCCACCCTAGGTAACAAGCCTCATTATAGGGGTTCTCAACCCAGTCCTTGGGACACACCTAGCCAGTCAAGTTTTCAGGATATCTAAAATGACTCTGCATGAAATACGTTTGCATAGAATGGTATCAGTGAGTGCAAATCTATCTTGCATAGGCATTGTAGATATCTTGAAAACTTGACTGGCTAAATGTGTCGAAGACTGGGTTGAGAATCCCTGCTTTGGTACATAAATGCCTTACCACCTCACAATTCTTCATTAATATGCTCATTACCACATTTACATAGTCAACCCTAATAACACTTATCATAACTATGATAATACAGCTTCTTAATAGTTGTGGTAAAGGTTAGTACATAGATAAGGCATTTACTAGGGATGTGAATCGTGTCCTCGATCGTCTTAACGATCGATTTCGGCTGGGAGGGGGAGGGAATCGTATTGTTGCCGTTTGGGGGGGTAAAATATCGTGAAAAATCGTGAAAAATCGTGAAAAATCTAAAAATCTAAAAATCGCAAAACCGGCACATTAAAACCCCCTAAAACCCACCCCCGACCCTTTAAATTAAATCCCCCACCCTCCCGAACCCCCCCCAAATGAGTTAAATAACCTGCGGGTCCAGCGGCGGTCCGGAACGGCAGCGGTCCGGAACGGGCTCCTGCTCCTGAATCTTGTTGTCTTCAGCCGGCGCCATTTTCCAAAATGGCGCCGAAAAATGGCGGCGGCCATAGACGAACACGATTGGACGGCAGGAGGTCCTTCCGGACCCCCGCTGGACTTTTGGCAAGTCTCGTGGGGGTCAGGAGGCCCCCCACAAGCTGGCCAAAAGTTCCTGGAGGTCCAGCGGGGGTCAGGGAGCGATTTCCCGCCGCGAATCGTTTTCGTACGGAAAATGGCGGCGGCAGGAGATCGACTGCAGGAGGTCGTTCAGCGAGGGTTCCGGCGCCTCGCTGAACGACCTCCTGCAGTCGATCTCCTGCCGGCGCCATTTTCCGTACGGAAACGATTCGCGGCGGGAAATCGCTCCCTGACCCCCGCTGGACCTCCAGGAACTTTTGGCCAGCTTGTGGGGGGCCTCCTGACCCCCACGAGACTTTCCAAAAGTCCAGCGGGGGTCCAGAAGGACCTCCTGCCATCCAATCGTGTTCGTCTATGGCCGCCGCCATTTTTCGGCGCCATTTTGGAAAATGGCGCCGGCTGAAGACAACAAGATTCAGGAGCAGGAGCCCGTTCCGGACCGCTGCCGTTCCGGACCGCCGCTGGACCCGCAGGTTATTTAACTCATTTGGGGGGGGTTCGGGAGGGTGGGGGATTTAATTTAAAGGGTCGGGGGTGGGTTTTAGGGGGTTTTAGTGTGCCGGCTCACGATTCTAACGATTTATAACGATAAATCGTTAGAATCTCTATTGTATTGTGTTCCATAACGGTTTAAGACGATATTAAAATTATCGGACGATAATTTTAATCGTCCTAAAACGATTCACATCCCTAGCATTTACTGCACTATAAATACTTTATCTCACATTAGTAAATCAGCCCTTTAAGGGATAAATTTAAGGACCATACCTAAGTCCCACAGTTCTTTTTGCATGTGGTCTTGTTTGGATCAATTGTTTAAAAAATGTTCTCTCTTTGTTGCAAGAAATTAAAATCTTAGTCAAAATATGTACTGAGGTCAATATTGAAAACTAAACATTTAAATGGATAACTTGGAGTTAGATGGATAACTTGGATAACACAGAGACAGATGGATAACTTAATGGTTAGATGAATAACTTAGATGGATTGCTTGTCATATAGAGAGATAACTTGTGAGTTATCCATCTAACTGGCTTTGAATATTGACCTCAGTATGGCCTCAGAGTGGAGGAGTAGCTTAGTGGTTAGAGGAGTGGACTATGAACTAGGAGACCAGGCTTTGAGTCCTGTTGTTGCTCCTTGTGACCTTGGGCAAGCTACTTTACTATCTGATTCCTCAGGTACAAACTTATAGGGTCATTTGTCAAAATGCTATAAAGTGTTTTTGCATGTGTTAAGGGCTTATTGCATGCGAAAAGTGCTGTTAATACATGCGATAAGCCCTTAATGCATATGAAAATGCCTTTAATGCATGCAATAGCACCATAATGTATGATGTGATGCAAATCTGAAAAAGAGGAGAAGTGGGCTGGGTTTACCCTTTTGCACAGCTTTAACTACACCTTTTTCAATAGCGTTAAGCAGTGTGATAGCTTGTGTTAAGGTTTTATTGCATTTTGTGATGTGTTCTGAAATGCCTGTTTTAGTAGTTTTGAGGCTCCTGGAGCCCCAGCTAAGCTATCCAGGCCCTGTCTGAGTGAGAGAGAGAGAGAGAGTTTGATGTAGCTCTCTACCTGGGTTACATCAAGCTAAGTCGAGAGAACATTGCACAAATCTCATCTTTGAGTGAGTTTCCTCACTCCAAGGGTCATCAAATCTTACATCTCACTTTGAATGTCAAAGTGGCCCCTAACCCCTACACTAATACCAAAACCTCACCTCGAGTTACTAGGTGGGCCTCCCATAGAGATATAAATACCTATCTAGTGTTTGGCCATTATGGCTAGGTTCTCTCTCTCTCCTCCCCCTCAGTGGCTCTGATAGCAAACATGGTCCCCCCAGTGGTTGTATGTAGGAAATACTGTGCTTATCTCAAAGTGCAAAAAAGTTAATAAACTGCCTATTACCATAAAACATGCCCCTTTTTCTATCGCATGCAGTATTTAGTGCATTTTGATAAATCCAGGCCTTAGATTGTAAGCCCTCTGGGGATAGGGAAATACCTACAGTATATGAATGTAATCCACTTTGAAGTGCTGAAAAAAGTGCAAAAAGCAGAATATAAATCTAAATTTTAAAAAGTATATATTAATCACATAGGCTGTTTATACATTTTTTGCCTACTTTTACTCACGTCTTAAAACTCACCTGTAATGCAACATAGTAGATATTAGCAGACAAGGAATATTTGGCCTAACTGGTCTGCATGATTTCCCTTTCCTAAGGATATATCAGAGCTGTGTTGCAATTGCATGGTGGTTGAGCCTGCCTACTCTTCTTGGAAGCTTGATCCAGGAGCTATGCCACCAATATGTGCACATTGGGCTTTGTTTTTTTTTTAATCATTTTTGGTCCTTTAATGTTCCATACATAAGGTTCTAAACCTACTTTACTCTCTGTCTTCCTTTCACTATACCTGTTCCCCATTTCTTTACTTTCTATTCCCTTGCCCATTGTTAGCACTGTGCTTTGTATCTATCACACGTGTGTTTACGTTCTCTCATGATTTTGTTTGCTATTACTTCTGCTGCTAGTGTATTTGATTCCAAAAAATGATCCACTGACAGATGAAAAACACAACAATATATCAACAAATCACCTGTAATGGATAATCTCTAAAACAAACAATTAGTATGTGACTACCAGATCTATACTGAAAGTGGTTAGCCATAGTGTCATCATTGCCCCCTTCCATCCATGCTTCAGTATTTTTTAAGTAAATTTTTCAAGTGCAATATGTCAAAAAAGTATCCATTAAAAAACATATCTGACCACAACTCGGTCCGCATTTCGAAAATAATATTTTCTCCTTCAGGGGAATCCTTAACTTCATATATAGAAACCACCACAAATATTGATCTTCTTAATGAAAAGAAAAATGGCTACAAACAATATTATTCCACAATGTTCTCCATTCTCCTCCCCTGACCTGGTTTTGACTGAAAAAGTCAACTGAATGCTCCATTACTACTTTGGTGGTTAATCGAGATATGTCGGCCCGTTTGCTAAGAAGGATAAGGAAAAAGAGAAAGAGAAAACAAGGCCAGTAATTGGGAAAATGGTGGATGCCTAGCAAACCGCAGAGAAAATGGTACTGCATGAAGAAGTGATTACAGAATTAAAAAGTGCAGTCGTTGCTGCTTTGGAGCCAGAGTTTAAAAAAAATAGTAGACAAATTAGAGGAGGTAAACTCATGCATGGCTACTTATGAAGCACGCTTTGGGGAAAAGGAACAGCAGATCTCTAATAACCAGGACAATATTGCTGCCCCCAGAGACGAACTATGCAGTTTAAAATTGGTGGTTCACAAACAGGAAGAAAGTCTTGAAGAGCTTGAGAATCACTCCCGATGCAACAATCTGCAGTTTGTGGGACTTCCTGCATCCCTGGCAGATAAAGAATTGGCCCAATTTTTGGAATCATGACTGGTGAATGAGTTGTGCCTAGCTCTATCACAAGGACCATTATGTAGACAGCATACACATTGCCTGGGTAGCCGGAGGGAGTGCCCAGAGAGACCGTGTGTGGTAATCGCACAAATTCTGGACTTCGCCCTTAAAGCTGAAATATTGCAAGCACTAAGAATGGGGAAAAAGTTGTCCTATGACAATAAAAATATTCTAGTGTTTCAGGACTACTCTATCAAATTGTCTGCCCAAAGAAAAGAGTTTTCCCTGTGTGTTCCTGTCTGCATGCATTGGGCTTGCAATTTACCCTAATATATCTTGCTAAACTCCGGGTCACCTTTCCCGACGGGGTTCACTGGTTTCAAATGGTGGCTGAAGCCACAAAGTTGGTGGGTCACCTGTAAAAATCCAAGTAACCATGCAGGCCAAAAGCTGTTGTTTTTTTTTTTTTATTTGGATGTGAGTTTACTATCGATGGGGTACAGAAACCTGTTTGTTTCCTGTGCAACTGAGTAGTATTTGGCCTCCATAATGTAAAGCTGGCCTTGATTGCAAGCCCGAATGATCTATTTTAAGGGGACATGGAGTGCTTGACTCTAGATTGCATTTTGGCTGAATGCACTTAAGGGTTTTTTTGCATACTTTTCTGATATCTTTGCACCAGAGCGCAATGATATTTAAGGAACTGCGATGGCTTGCCTATGCAGGGTTGTCACTACATTAGAATACATTTAAACCAGCTCTAATGTGAAATAGAGGACAAATGGGGGCTCTGTATTGGGAACAAAGAGTGCATTGCCCTTGGTGACATTTGGATGTTGACTCTAATTTATGTGGACAAGTGGGGTGAGTGAGAGTTGGTGCCTTTTTAGGCATGTAAATCTTTCCGCTGGGGGTATTGCTAAATGTGTCATCCTGTTTTTTTAATGCTTATGTTGGGAGGAGTACTTTGGAGGCAGACAATGGCAGATTAGGAGTCTTGGTTTAATCTGTGATCATGCTATTATTTGAGATAGGGTTGGGTAAGGGAGTGGGATACATGGAAGGGAGGATTTAGGTGATGTGTGTATTTTATTTTTTTTATTTATTATTTTTTTATATACCAACATTTGATCTGAGATATCACATCGGTTTACATTCAGGTACTGTAGGTATTTCTCTATCCCCAGAGGGCTTACAATCTAAGTTTTGTACCTGAGGCAATGGAGGGTAAAGTGACTTGCCCAAGGTCACAAGGAGCAACAGCGGGACTCGAACCCTGGTCTCCTGGTTCGTAGCCCACTGCTATTCCTCCTCCCTTGTATGTGGGGGACTGTGTGGGTTATGACTGTGAATCTGAAAGGAACTCTGATACTGAAGCAGGATGAGCTGGATAAGAGTGGGTGTTTTAGCTGGGGAGACACCTACTTTCGAAAGTGGATATATCTTTGGTATTTTGCACACAGATGGGACAGCAATCGGTAAAACATCTCTGAAATTAGTGTCATATTTAAAAGATATAGCTCCCATAGAAAGGCCCTTAATCTCAGGATAATTTTTGTATCAACACCAACAACTGTTCTGGGGACAACAGAAACAACAATGGTGATAACGGACAGCCTTGTCGCACCCCTTTATGTACCATAAAGGGAGAAGAATTTTCTCCATTCACCATCACAACTGCCATGGGGTCTTCATATAACAATCTGATGCCCTGCAAAAAGAAGACTGTCCAGCTTCATGTGATTCAATAGTGCAAATAAATATTTCCATTCTACTCTAGAAAATGCTTTTTCAGTGTCAAAATGTACCGTCATAAATGGCATATTATTGCTAGAACCTAAAGAAATGGCTGCAGGTAGTTTACGCACATTCACAATGACATATCTACCTGAAACATAACCAGCTTGCCCTTTCCTAAGGAATTCCATCAAAACCAGTGCCAACCGATCTACAAGAACCTTAGCTAATAATTTTTGGTCAAAATTCAATAGGGAAATTGGATGGTAGGAAGATATAGATGTTGTATCTTTCCCTGGTTTAGGGATAACCATTATCACTACTAGGGATGTGAATCGTTTTTTGATGATTTAAAACAATCGTCAGATATATTTTAAATCGTCAAAAATCGTTAGAGCCGCGATACAATAGCAATTCCCCCGATTTATCGTCAAAACATCGTAAATCGGGGGAGGGGGGAGGGCAGGAAAACCAGCACACCAAAACAACCCTAAAACCCACCCCGACCCTTTAAAACAAATCCCCCACCCTCCCGAACCCCCCCAAAATGTTTTAAATTACCTGGGGTCCAGTGGGGGGTCCCGGTGCGATCTCCCGCTCTTTGGCCATGGCTGCGTTAAGAGAAATGGCGCCGGTGGCCCTTTGCCCTTATCATGTGATAAGGCACCCAACGTCACGAGTGCAGGATATCGCTCCAGGACCCCCAGGCACTTTTGGCCAGCTTGGGGGGTGCCTCCTGACCTCCACAAGACTTGCCAAAAGTCCAGCAGGGGTCCGGGAGTGACCTCCTGCACGCGGGCCGTATTGTCAATATTCAAAATGGCGCCGGCGCTACCTTTGCCCTCACTATGTCATACGGGCTGACATCGCCTGTATGACATAGTGAGGGCAAAGGTAGCACCGGCGCCATTTTGAATATTGGCAATACGGCCCGCGTGCAGGAGGTCGCTCCCGGACCCCCGCTGGACTTTTGGCAAGTCTTGTGGAGGTCAGGAGGCCCCCCCAAGCTGGACAAAAGTCCCTGGGGGTCCAGCGGGGGTCCGGGAGCGATCTCCTGCACTCGTGACGTCGGGTGCCAGGAACCAAAATGGTGCCGGCGCTACCTTTGCCCTGTCACATGATAAGGGCAAAGGGCCACCGGCGCCATTTCTATTGGGCATGGGTCAAACACAAAGGATCCCTGCTAGCTAGAGAATGGAAATGAAGATATGAGGTAACTTTTCTATTGTACCTAAAGTTTACATTTCTGCTTGGAGTTAGCCTACATGGACCAGCAGTTGGTTGATACTATCCTTAAAAGAAGAATTGGGGGTTAGCCTGCATGAAACGGCAGTTGCTACTATTCTAATAAAAAAAATTGCTGGGCAGACTAAAAGGACCATTTTCATCTTTGCTACTAATTTACTACATTTTTTATTGTTTTCTTTCTCACCTGCAGTGAGTACATTTCAAGCTCCTTAGGCCTCTCTGAATAGGGTTTGCATTTCAGGTCCTGTACTGTATTGGTAGTAGCCTTTCTCTGATTCTTCCACCAAATCAATGTCTTTATGAAGGTTTGGCCTTCAGAACTGAACACAGTGCTCAAAGTGGGGCCTCATCACTAAGGCAATATTACCTCCTTTTACCTGTTGGTGATCTCCCCAACTTATGCACCCAAGCAGAGTGTTAACTTTTACTGCTGCTTTATTGCTCTGATTGTTGACAGCTTTACATTCGTCTGAGGTGACTCCTCCTAGGTCCTTTCCTGCTTGGCAGATTCCAGTTCAGTGTAATTTAATGAAAACCAGAATATAAATCAAATAAAACCAGTGAATTTATTTGTATATTAGAAAATATGGACAGAAAGATTTCTGCAAAAATAATGAAAACTTGTCATAAACAACAGTTCTTAAATTTGCTTGCATTTGTTACTGTTACCTTTTAGCCCAGAGAACACAAGTGAAATACTCATGTAGCTTTGCAGTATTACTGTTAATGACATATGTTTCTATAAGGAAATCATGTTAGTGAATGGGGCAGTCTGAAAAAAAGAAAAGTTAATCAAAATCTAGCCTGTCACAGATCTGTTGTTTTGTTTGTTGTTGTTTTTTTGTTTGTTTGTTTTTTGTAATACTGCAAGGGTCAGATGTACTAAAGTATTTTCTTCTTAGACACAAAGTAAGAGAAATGCTTTAATATATCTGAATTTAATATGCACTTACACTATTTCCATTTGGTTTACAATCATGGAACAAGAGGCTTCAACAGAACATTTACTGCTGGTGGTAACAGGCAAAATTGTATCTGCTGGATGTTAAACCCCCAGAAGAAAATGAGAAGACGGACAATGATTACTGTGAATCTTTGTGATGCACATTGTAAAACCTTCTGTCTTTTGCTTTCAGAGTGGCTGATTCATATAAAAAAGCTTGCATGACCTGCAAGAAGTGTTTTGTAGAAAACAGAACCTCTGTCAGCTCATTTCTTCATTTGCACACTTCTTTTGATTTCTTCATCCTCCGCACCCTTCAGTGTGGTAGAAATGACTGAAAACCAAGCCCACAGAGCTTTTATCTGCTGCAGTCATGCAAAAATCTGTTTGATACATGTGGCAAGGGAAATCTGTTTTGATCTACAGTAACTGCTTCTTTACACAGCGTCAGCAACTGGCTATGGCTTGCTAAATTCAGAAAATCTAGACAGGGAGAAAACTGTCACCCACATACTGATTTTTATTTTTTTTTATCTCTGGGCTTTCTTTTTACAATTAAGCTGAAGTTAAGTGACATTAGTTTACTGGTATCTTAGTTCATTCCACAGTATAGTAGAGAGCATAATTGATCTCAACCAAGATTGTAATATTGTAATATTGTCCCATTGAAACATAATATTGTTGGGTTTTAGCTCCCCCATGAGAGAGAATAAGGCCTGGATTTTCTAATGTCGCAGACCTTAGAGAATCCCGTGGTAACGGGGGTGGGAAGCACACCTCTGCGGTGTTATCGCTGCTGGTTTTCGCACCCAATAGCGCCACCATGAAAGGCGAGCTACTGGCAGCGATAAGGTGTCCTATCTTTTCGCCGTCAGCAAAGTTGTCACGGAGTCCGCCCCGACACCACCCCGACTCCTCCCCTTCTGGAGCGGACTCCGCCCCGATTTAGCTATCGCACGCGTGCGATCCCTTTAGAAATTGACCCCCTAAGATGGTGGAGTCTCTAGAGTAATAAACCCATGACACCATTTTAGGGTTTGGGGTTTCTAGTTACCCCTTGTAGGGGGCAGCATGCCACTATGTATGCTGTCTCCTGTTTTTTTTTTCTTTGTTTTTCAAGGAAAGGACACTTGGGTCTCTAAGGATGAGACCTGGATATGAAAAAGTCAAAAGAGTGCATTATCTTAATATTACCATGTCTTTTTGGGAGCCTTTTGGTTTTGAAGAATGAATTTTTTTCCATCCTTTTTTTCTCTATTTTTGCTTTTCCTTTCTTAAGACTTTTATTTTTCCAACATGCCTGAGTAACCTGTATACTGAGTACATGTATACTGAGCCTTTTCAGAGGCTCAGTATAAGCAATGTAAAATGAGCAGTGACTCTCAGCCAGAGAATACAGATAGACTATTGTTAGACCTGGTGGAGGAATGAACCTGGGTAAATTCCTGGGAGAAGGAGGTGGTGAAGAAGATCTGTGGCATCCATCCAGTGTTCACCACATCTAAATCATCAGGATGTTGATTGAAGAAAGGAGAGTGGAGGTATCCTCCTGGTACCAACAAGGGAAATAAAGAGAATACTGAACAATTGCACTAAGATTTGAACAATTGGACTTTACTTAACTGCCAAATTCTGGAAGGAAGCTCCAAAACTACCCTAATAATTGGAATGGATTTGAGATAGAACTACTTAACATCAGTAATAGAATATGTTAACTGGAAGCTGAAGGGGGGGCGCTCTTGAGCGGCGACCAAGATGGCCGCTTAACCAGAGAGCTCCGCCAGACCTTGCACTTATACCTTTCATGACCCCTTTTCTTTTTATACTTTTTGGATTGGAACTACTTAATAACGCTCCAGAATGTCGATGGCCAAGACTGGAAAGATAGACGCGGCTTTTGCGGTGGTTTCGGGGTCGAAAAGAGCGAAACCCGATCCCCCTACACCGGAAAAAACAACTACCAGTAAAGTAATGGCGTCTGCAGATCTTGTCCTAGTCGAACTTAAACAATTAAAGGATATGCTTCAGGTAAATACTGATGCCATGACAGCAATCGGGAACGAATTGAAGTCAGTAGCCCAGCGAATGACGCACTTTCAAACACGGTTAGACGACGTCGAGGCCCAGACTTCCTCTCTATTATTAACTGCGTCAGCTATTCCTACTATCCGCCAAGAGATTGCACATATGCAGTCTGAAATTGAAGATCTTTCTAACAGAAACAGACGGAACAATCTTCGAGTGCTTGGTATCCCAGAGGGCGCTGAAGGTATGGATGTTCTTGCATTTTTGTTACATCTTATTCCATCTACCCTGAAGATAAAGTTTGATAAACCTCTAGAAATTGAGCGGGCGCACCGGATCCCCGCTAGACCCTTGCGAGAGTCAAAATATCCACGGCCTATCATTTTTAAGGTTCTCCGCTATCCTCAAACACAGCTTATCTTGGCGGCAGCGAAGTCTCAAGCCCCTCTTACTTTCCAGGGTAACACTGTTCTTTTCGTTCCCGACTTTGCTAAAGTCACAGCGGCGAAACGGAAAAGTTTTTTAGCGTTACGCCCTCGCCTCAAGCTTTTAGGGGCGCAGTATGGTCTATTATATCCTGCGCAAATGAAAATAACTTACCGCAACCGCACGCAAACCTTTACTAGCCCAGAAGCACTCGAGGACTTTCTTGGATCGCATACTCCAGCTACAGACATGGTAACTTGAACCTACGTATAAAAGTCTGCCTATGTATACCTACAATGGTCCCTTTCAGACATTTAACATAGTAAAATGTCTACGGACCACTTTATCATGGATTCTTTAGTTTTCCTTTTTCTTTTTTCTTCTTTTTCTTTTTTAATATGTGACCTGAATACAAGGCTACAGGATTCCGAATGTTAGAATCCATGTTTATGTTATTCAGCGAACAGCGAGGGGCCTGTTCTATGTTATTATTTGATCACTACATCCAATATTCCAGCTAATAGATGATGTGAGAGGTTGGCGTTTAAACCTAGTTTTCCATATCCCTACTGGTTTTTGTTTTGTTTTTTTCTTTCATTATGGGGTATGATGTTACACTGAATAAGGTCTGGCGAGAGCGGTTGGTTGTCTGCGACCTCTGGCACTACAAGAGGCTCGTTGGTCTAAAGCAGCCTATATGGCTTCATTTTTTCTCTTCAGATGTTTTTTTTTCCTCTTTATCTTTTTCTTGCTAAGCCATCACCATGAGGCGTTACATTGCGTTTCCTTCATTTCTGTTTCACCTTTCTCACCCAAGTGTTTCAACTACATAATTGTGCTAATATACTACCCAGCATATGATGGTTATCTGGACTCATGGCTACATCAATCAATGATATCAAAATCACCTCCCTAAATGTCAACGGCTTCACACACCAGATCAAGCGGAAAAATTTTTTGACTTATCTCCAAACTATTCACACAGATATCGCCTTCTTACAAGAAACCCACCTTTCACCTGATGAGGCACTCAAACTTAAACAACAGTGGGTGGGCCAAGTGTTGTTCAGTCCTGCAGTCAAAAAAAAAAAGAGGCACTGCGATACTACTTCATAAACGATTGGATGCCAAAATTCTCCAGTCATCGGCTGATGAAGATGGTAGGTGGTCACTGGCTCAAATCCAGATTGCACAACAGGACTACACCTTATTAAATATATATGCTCCAAATGTGGACGACCCAGACTTTTTTCAACACCTGTTTGCTTGCATACTTACTCTCCCTTTGTCGCCTGTCATCATTGGAGGAGACTTTAATCAGGTCTTAGATCCTTTTCTAGATAGAACAACTAAACTACGTCCACATATAACTGGAAGCTGAAAGTCACAAATGTATTAGAAGATCCGAAGCTGTAAAATGAATTGTAACTAACAAGAAAGTTAGGGGGTAGATTTGAAAAGGTTGCACGTGGGCGTACAGGTGCACGCACTACCCGGCGTTAGGGATGTGAATTGTTTTTTGACGATTTGAAAAAATCATTCGATATTTTTTAAATCGTCAAAAATTGGTACAGTGCGCGATACAATAGAAATTTTCACGATTTATCATGAAAAATCATTACTCCCGTTAGTGTCCACTAACGGAAGTTATTTGGGGGGAGGGCGGGAAAACCTGCACACCAAAACAACCCCTAAACCCACCCCAACCCTATGAAACTAATCCCTTACCTTCTCCCACCCTCCCGAACCCCCCCAAAACTTTTTACGAGTAACTGGTGGTCCAGTGGGGGCACGGGGACCGATCTCCCGCTCTCGGACCATCGGCGCCATTTTGGCTGCTACTCAAAAATGGCACCGATCGCCCGATTTAAAAAAAACCCACCTGACCCTTTAAAGATGTCCCCTTAGCTTCTCCCACCCTCCCGATCCCCCCAAAACATTTTTAAATTACCTGGTGGTCTAGTGGTGGTCCTGGGAGCGATCTCCCGTTCTCGGGCCGTCGGCTGCCAATACGGCACGAGAACGGGAGATCGCTCCGGGACCACCACTAGACCACCAGGTAATTTTAAAATGTTTTGGGGGGATCGGGAGGGTGGGAGAAGCTAAGGGGTCATCTTTAAAGGGTCGGGTGGGGTTTTTTTTAATCGGGCCATCGGCGCCATTTTTGAGTGGCAGTCAAAATGGTGCCGATGGCCCGAGAGCGGGTGATCGGTCCCCGCGCCCCCACTGGACCACCAGGTACTCGTAAAAAGTTTTGGGGGGGTTCGGGGGGGGGGGGGGAAGGTAAGGGGTCAATTTTAAAGGGTTGGGCCTCACTAAAAAAAAATGAACGATGTGAATCGGAACTGATTCCGATTCACATCTCCAGCGATCAGATTTTTTTCTCCCTCCAGCCGAACCCAATCGTTAAGACGATTGGGCACAAGATTCACATCTCTACCCGGTGTGCACACATGTATGCCCGATTTTATAACATGTGTGCGCAGGCGCATGCATGTTATAAAATCTGGGGTCAGCGCACGCGAGGGGGTGCACAATTGTGCACCTTGCGCGCACCAAGCCGTGCTGCTTTTCCCCATTCCCTCCCCCCTAGCCTAATCTTCCCACCCCTTCCCCTAACCTTTCCCCCCCCAGCCCTACTCTAACCACCCCCTGACCTTTGTCTTAAATTTTGTGCCTGCCTCCGGGCACACGCAAGTTGCGTGCGCCGGCAGCCTGCCGGCACGTGATCCTCCGACACAGCGGCAATGGCCGCTGTGGTCGGAGGCCTCTGGCCCCGCCCCTGCCCTGCCCCAGACCACCCCACCCTGCCCCCACCCAGCTCCTGCCTCGCCCCCAGACCACCCCTTTAGTAAAACCCCAGGACTTACATGCGTCCTGGGGCTTTATGCTGGTCACCGGGCCTTTTTAAAATAGGCCCGGTGCATGTAAGACCGGTTACACGCGTAACCTTTTTAAAATCCGGCCCTTAATATTTTCATCAAATTCCATCATTAATTGGTAAAAGTTGGAAAAAATGCTTCCAGAGTGATTATTAGTGCAGTATACAAATGACAGTAATGTGGAATTGATTGGGATGCTTAATTAACTATTGAACAACACTCAGAGCCTAGAAGATAGTCTTCCCGTCCTCCCGACAGGGAATCTTGGACATCAAACTGGATCAACATCAGGAGAGAACTTTAATTGCTTGAACCTGTATTTGAGATGTGGTATTTGGGGTCTTGAGAAGGGATGCTAGCCCAGGGGTTACAATATGAAAAACATGTCGCATATAGGGGTAGATTTTCAAAGGGTTATGCACATAAGATATGTGCGTAACCCCCGAAAACCTACCCCTGCGCACGCCAAGCCTATTTTGCATAGGCTTGGTGGCGCGCGCAAGCCCCGGGATGCGCATATGTCCTGGGGCTTTCAAAAATGGACGGGCCGGGGGCGGGGCAGGGGGGGCGTGATGGCGGTTCAAGGGTGGTCCGGGGGTGGGGCCAGGGCATGGCGGTGGTTTGGGGGCGGTCCGGGGGCAGGGCCGAATCCTCCGGCACAGCAGCATGTGCCGGGGATGGCGAGCCGGCGCGTGCAAGTTACGCCAGAGGCAGGCGTAACTCAACAACATAAGGTAAGGGGGGATTTAGGTAGGGCTGGGGGGGTGGGTTAGATAGGGGAAGGGAGGGAAAGGTTGGGGGGAGCAAAAAAAAAAGTTTCCTCCAAGGCTGTTCCGAGGGAGGGAACGGCCTTGGAAGGAATGGGGAAAGCCATCAAAGCTCCCCTTGGGCTCGGCGCGTGCAAGGTGCACAAGTGTGTACATTTGTGCGTACCGGGTAGCACGCACAAATGTACCCCACGCGCTTACAATTTAAAATCGGCCCCATAATGTATACATAGCATGATAGGCCTTTCCTGTCAAACCAAATACAAAATTCAACCAGCCTTGAAATATCTCTCTCTCCTGAGACTCCAAGGCCTTTCTAGTCCAGGAATAGCAAAATGAATTGTTTCATATCACACTTGCATGCATAATACATGTTAAAGTAATTCATAAGGAAGATGGTAAGTGCAGGCACTTCTGGAGTGCAAATGAGACAGCAATTATTTGTTCTAACTATGAGCAGTTATTTAGTGCTGTGCTGGGACCCTCAGATCTGACAGTCACATGTTTGTGTTTTAGCAGTTCCTCCTGTAGCTGCCTGTGCCATCTGTGGCATATAAATGGGAGAATTTATTTTTCACCCTTCACCTTTCCTCCTTAAACTGTTTATTCAAACCTGAATTAAATATAATAAGATGTTAAATGTTTACTTGAGCATCTCCCTCATGGATATGAAAGGTGGTGCTTATGTCTGCTTTCCGTTTTCCACTACTGACAGACTAATTTATTGAGCCGTGGTCAGACTCTAGCGTGGTATACTCCAAAAGCACCACCAATCCGAGGCAGCTGATGTAGAAAACAGGACTGTAGCAAAGAAGGGATCTGCCAGGAAATCCCTTCTGGAGCAAAGAAGGGATTTCCTGGCAGATAATCTCTGATGTAAGGAAAAATATATGATAGTGGATAAAAGCCTATCTAGTTTGCCCATTTCTCCTTCCTGTTGCAACACCACAGATCTTGACCCTTTACTTTCCTGCAACTAATGAAGTTCTGTGCTCAGACTAGTTCATTACATATTCGCTGATGATGCCCAGATCCTCTTACCGATTAAAGACTCGCTACACAGCACATTGAAATTTTGGGAAATGTATTCCAACTCTATAAAACAACTACTCACCCATATGTCACTCTCGTTAAATGATTCAAAAACTGAGATTCTTTACATTTGTAACAAAGTGACCGAAAAAATCTCATTAGACATCAGCTTAAACCTGCCCCCCCTTTCAATATCAAGCAGGAAGTTAGGGATCTTGGTGCTATATTCGATAGTGAACTTAATTTAAAGGCGTTTATAAAAGCCACAGTTAAAGATGGCTTTTACAAACTGCAAATTTTAAAGAAATTGAAACCTTTGTTGCACAGTAATGACTTCCGAACAGTTCTCCAAGCTCTTTTACTATCTAAGATGGGTTACTCTAATGCCCTTCTTTTGGGCCTTCTGTCATCATCTATCCGTCCTCTGCAACTTTTGCAGAATGCTGCCTCATGTCTGTTGACTAATTCTAAGAAATTTGACCATATCACTCCCATATTGATGGACCTTCATTGGTTGCCTATACATGCTCGAATCCAGTACAAATGTCTGACCCTCATTTACAAAACCATTTATGGTGACAATATAGAATGGTTAAATGCATCCCTCCATATTCATACTCCTTCATGTAACCTAAGATCTCTGGGCAAGGCATTACTCTCAGTCCCATCACCCAAATCAGCACATTTAAACGCTGTCATTGAAAGGGCTCGTTCTTTGGCTGGGCCAAAACTCTGGAACTCTCTCCCACTTAACATTCAATTAGAGGCGAGTATACAACCATTTAAGAAACAGCTAAAAACATGGTTGTTTGAGCAGGCTTACAGCAAGTCAGGTTAATATCTTTTTAGCGACTCCCCCCATGGAATTCAGATTTAGACAAACAGTTTTGTTAGTATTTTATAATCTTAGTTTCTTAAATGATATTACCATTAGTCATGGTATTTTATTAATAATAATGTATTTTATTATTTTGTAATTTATAGCTTAGAATGTTATTAAGAGATTACAGCAATTCCAAAGGGCTTTATTTGGTGCTTTAATTTCTATGTTTCAATATTTTTAACTCCATTTTTATTCTATTTATAAATAGTTTTATGTTTTTTGGGACAAAGTATTAATGGCTTGTCCCCAATCTTTATGTAAACTGACGTGAAGTGTACACAATATATTCGGTATATAAAAATGCTTAAATAAATAAATACAATAAATCCCATGTTTTCTTAAATTCTGATTCTCTTCTTATGACCACCACTTCCCTTAGAAGCTGTTTACTATCCCTTAGAAGCTGTTTACCTCCCGGAGGAGAAGTCCATTAACTACTGTTAATCAAGTTTATTTAGGGAATAGCCACTGCTATTAATTGCATTAGTAGCATGGGGATCTTCTTACTGATTGGGTAATTGCCAGGTTCTTGTGGCCTGGATTGGCCACTGTTGGAAACAGGATGCTGGGCTTGATGGACCCTTGGTCTGACCCAGCATGGCAATTTCTTATTCTCTTATCTTCTTAACCTTTCTCTGACAAATGATTTCCTAGTGTTAGTCCTTATTCTAAAATCCTTTCAGCTTCATATCTGTGGCAGACCATCCAGGTCTGGCCACCAGATGTCACTGACCTTGTAGTAAACCCTCTAGAAAGAAGCCATCCATACCCCTCAGTCCCTCCAACTTGGAAGACTTGGATTGGATGCCTGAAGAGTATTTAGCCCAGGCATTTTAAGACACATTGGGATCAGTTTCAGGAAGCTGTTGAAGAGTAAGGATGTCTGATTTATACACTCTGGTGAGGCGTCCCAGCTTCAATCGAATGGAGTTTCTGTTAGAAGTGACATCTCGTTGAGTACTCCCTGCCAGAGGGTTCTTCTCCTATTAAGTTGCAGAGAGAGAGATACTTTTAAGCCAGATACTCTTTAGGGGCATAAAGGTTCGCTACAGAGGACCAAAGACCTGTGAGCCTACTCTGGGCAAGCAGCAGTGATAGATCATGCTGTGAGAGACAGGGAAGGTAGAAGTTGCATCCAGTTTAACTTTTGAAGTATGATTTGGACTTGAGAAGAGTGAGGAGATTTTTTGGATTCCCCTTTCCCACTGGGATTGCAAAACTGAGAACTTAACTGCTCACACAGACTTTTCCCCCAATATAAGTTCCCCAGAAATACCAATAACCAAAGGATGGAAGAGCAAATGGGAGACCCCATCTGGATCTCCACACAAATACCAAGGGACCAGGATGGGCTGGGTGTCCGAGAAGAAGGTGACCAAAGGTAGGCTTTTTGCAGTAAAGTTGGTGACCCCTCCACTAGGATTCTCTCACAGCCTCAGGGTTGCTGCACTCTTTAAAAATCATCATGGGACTACACAATGCCTGGAAAAAGGACACTTACCTACTCAAAACATCCAAGTACCAACATTTAAATGTAATTTCAATATTATGGATGGATGGACTTTAGCTTATGAGTATTAATTAGTGCATTTTTATTTAATACCCAGACCTAGTCCTGTCTGAGTTATTACAGCCTCTCACTCATGAGAAGCACCAATACAGTATACACAAACTGGGAACCTTTTAACATCGTCTGGGCCACAAGTGAAAGCTTACCTCCATACAAAGAATCCCCCAAGGGAATGAGAGCCAAGTGTGGGATGGAATATGCTACCTGGAGCAGCCCCTGAAGACAAATACATTTTTTGTGGGCCCTTGGGATTAACAAACCCTGCTAAGGGTTACATATTTTTAGGACTTCATTTCCATTGAAAAATGCTGGGTTTGTGTGCATAGGGATGTGCACAGAAAATATTTTTATTTTGATTTGTTATTTCTATTCAGTCTATTTATTTATTCATTTAGTTTTGGTTCTTAAATTCAGTCATTTCATTCATTATATTGTTTCATTCTTTTACATTAAAGTCCATGGGGAATTAATGAATCCTATTTTGTGCTCCAACATGGGGGTTTTTCTATCCAAGTCTAATGAAACTTGCAGGCAGGTGACAGCAGTAGAGGGAATCCCTCCCAAGACATAAAGAGTGGGGGAAACGTGGCACCAACAGTGGCATAAACAGCCTAAAGCAGTGTGAGAAGGGCAAAATAGAATGAGCAGTGTCATGAACAGCCCAAGGCATAGCGGAGGGGATAAAGTATCACAAGGAATGGCAAGAACACAAATACACCATGAAAGGAGAAAATGGCACTAAAGACAGAAGCATGACACCCCAAGGCACCGAAAGAGGGGCTAAGGGAACAAACAACAGTAGCATTAATACTTCACGACACCGAGAGAAGGGCAAAGCAGCATAAACGATAGCTTGAATAACCACAAGGCGCCAAAAGAGGGTCAGAGTGGCATGAAGATCCCAAGGAATGAAAAGAGGGGCAAAGGGCACCAACAGCAGTTAAGACCCCCAAGGGATAGAATGAGGGGTATGGCAGCAAGTACAGTGGCATCGACACCTCAAGGCAGCGAGTGAGCGTAAGGGATCAAGAGGAGGGGCATCAAGACCCCTAGACATTGAGCGAGGGAAAAGATAGCAAGAAGAGTGGTGACAACACCACAAGATGCAAAGTTTAGAATGAGGCAACAAGAGAACATAAGAATATAAGAATTGCCACACTGGGTCAGACCGAGGGTCCATGAAGCCTAGTATCCTGTTTCCAACAGTGGCCAAGCCAGATCACAAGTATCTGACAAGACCCGAAAGAGTAAATAGATCCTGTGCTGCTCTCATGCAATGGTGGCTATTCCCTAAATCTACTTGGTTAATAAGGAGGAATGATATCAACAGCAAGGATAATCAGTAACGCATGTAAATCAGACCACATTATCCCCATCCTCAAAGACCTACATTGGCTCCCCATCCCCTCCCGCATCTTGTTCAAAACCCTCACCATCATACATAAAGCTATCTACAATCATAACTCCCTATGGCTCAATGAACCACTCCAACCTGCCCATTCTGTCAGCCCCACTAGAACAAACCTCAAATGCACCCTACAAGTTCCCACACTTAAGAAAGCCTGACTCTCAGCAACAAGGGCCCGTGCCCTCTCTATCACCTGGAACTGGAAAGAAGCAGCGATGTAAGTGCTGCGATCATTAGACCCCCGCCCCCCCCCATGACGTCACTAACATCGGACAGTTAAGACAGCCTCAACACCAGGCGTCGCATGTGGGAAGCCAGATAACATCAAGGGGCACCCTACAGCACTTCTCACCCCACAGTCATGGGAGGGGAAAGTGAAGGAAACAGCTTGATCTTCACCTGGAACTGGAAAGAAGTAGCGATGTAAGTGCTGCGATCATTAGACCCGCCCCCCCCATGATGTCACTAACATCGGACAGTTAAGACAGCCTCAACACCAGGCGTCATGCGCCGGGCGTCGCGCGCCAAAGGGGCGCAACAAAGGGGCTCTCCCCTTTGTGCACCCCGTCGTGCAAACCTTTGTGTATATGTAAAATTTTATTTTTATGTTTCCTTTGTTAACTAAGCTGTTTCATTGTATTCGACTAAGGAATTTTTTCCTGCTTTTTCTGTTTCACTGTAAACCGGCATGATTTGCATTTAATGCAAGAATGTCGGTATATAAAAGTTAAAAATAAAATAAAATAAATAAATAGTGCGGCCCCACTCTTTGGAATTCTCTTCCTCCCAACCTCCGTCTGGAGCCATGCTCATTTAAATTCCAAAAATTGCTAAAAACCTGGCTTTTTCACCAGGCTTTTCCGGATTAACTCTTCTGACAACACCGTCTTGCCCCCCCCCCCCCCCCATCTCTAGCATACTTAACCTAGTAAACTTGTAATCCCTGTTAAACCCTATGCAACCAGTGTAAAATAACCCTGTAAATCAAGTAATCATATCAGTTACATTTGTAAATTTGTAAATCAAGTAATCTTGTATACTCTGTATAATTCCCATTCATGTTAATCATATTATATTAATCATGGATATTCCCGTACCTGTTGATCATGTTACCTTCTATCCTGTTTCTCTCCTTTATTTAGTTTGTCAGGTTCGCTGTTATTGAACCTTCTCAGTTGTCCCACCCCCATCCCATGTTATTTGTACTTTCCACCTTTTGTTATTATGTAAACGGATGTGATGTGTACTTTAATGTCGGTATAGAAAAGCTGTTAAATAAAATAAATAAATAAATGGACAAAGTAAAGCACCTTTCAAGAAAGAAGCAAGGCATGAAGTGCAGATTAGGCAGTGGGCAGTGGCTGCAGCAGCAAAAAGCCTGCAAGGCATTCAGAGAGAGGCAGGAGAAGTAGGTTTTTCTGTTTGGAAATGTTTTTGAGGGGGCCAAAACAATCAAATATAACTAGGAGAGAGGCAGGGCAGTGTAGGCAAGAGTGAAAACTGGTTCATCTTAATGAAAGCCAATTTTTTCAACAACTTTGGTGTCAGCTATGAATGATGTGGACTCTTGTTAGATTGTAGATCCGTAACATTGCATTAATACACAGAAATGAGTATATTGATAACTTATGGACCAATAGTGTTATTTTATACTTAATCCACCATTGGATTGGGAGCCAGTAGAGGTCATAAAGTACAGAAGAAATACGATCTCTTTTCTTCATTTCCAAAATCAGATGAGCTGCAGAAATTGTAATGGTTTCAGGGAGGATGCAGGTACAACCAAGAGGATGGAATTACAATAATCAAGTAATGTCACCAAGCACGCTTGAACAACCATCCGAAAATCAGCTGGTTGCAGTTGCGGCCTCAAGTCTGGAAGGAGCTGCAGTTTGCAAAACCTAGATCGCACACTTTGTTTATGTGGGATACATGTTAGATTTGAGTCAATAATGACTCCTAAACTTTGAACCTGTGCAATAACAGACAAGTCAAACTCATCAATTTTCATAGATGAAGGGGTAGATGTTATATACGGTATTAGGTGGGGAGCCGCCTTCTTCCTCTTCTGCATCCCTACTGCTCCTCTACCTCCTACGTTGCTATTCTTGTTTCATTTAATTTAGTTAGGTTCTTAATATACCATGATCTCCAGTTAAAATTGAAGCAGTTTATAATAAGAGATACTGCATTTTTACATATAATTAACATATAAAATTTAACTCATCCAGCCATCTGCTTCCAGTAAGTCAGACTGTTGGACTGGAGTCACACAGGGTGAAAAGCATGTAAAAATCCAACTAGGTGAAAGATTTAAGTCAATTTTGCAATTACAGCTGCAGGGGGTCCACAAATGCTAATATCTCTGGTACTAATTCTTGTTCTCTATTAGAGATGTGATTGGCCCGCTGTGGGAAATTTCGTTTTCCCGCGGTTCGGGCCGATTTTTTAGGTCACCCCGAAAGTTTAATTAACTACAACCCCCCCCCCCCCCCCCCCAAGACTTGCCAAAAATCCCTTGTGGTCCCGCGGGGGTCCCGGGAGCAATCTCCCGCTCTCGGGCCGTCGGCTGCCAGTAATCAAAATGGCGCCGGTGGCCCTTAGCCCTTACCATGTGACAGGGGCTATCGGTGCCATTGGCCTCCTCTGTCACATGGAAGGAGAAATGGACGGCCGGCACCATCTTAAAAAATGTCTTCCTCATACCCCAGGACAGTGATGTGGAGCACCATGCCCTATGGGATTTTATTCTCACACTTTGAACCAGGAAACTGAAATCCATAATTTGTGTATACATTTTGATATAGTCCAGTTATCTAAAATATCTGCCAAGGCAAAAAGTAATATGTGTGCATTGTAACCCCAGCCACTCTGAAAAGCAGGTTCCTGATCTTGGACACTAGTCAATTTGTAAAATTGCTATTGCACATTTGGATCAACATAAGATCACAAATTTTACTTTCATCACCAATCAGTCAGTCAGTCAATCACACACACAGGTTGATTGACCACTGGAACATCTTTGATATAGTAACAGATTTCCTCCTTTAATTCCTTGTCTGTTGCAATCTTTGTAAAATCAATCAATTTTAATCCTATCCAGTCTTTAATGTTGGTAGTACAGGTTGCCCTAGATTTTCCATTTGTTTTCATCCATTCACAGCAGGACCATCCTTGGGAGGAGAGGCGAATAGGGACCCAACACTTTAGGGGGGAATTAGTGTCATCATGGTACCCCTATTCCCAATATTTTTATATTCTGTCAATTTAGGGTTGAGCTATGTTCATCAGCATTCCACGGCCCCACTGCAGTTGAGTCACCCCAGGTCCTGCACCCACCAAATGTCAGCCCTGTACAACACCTTTCAGGATGGTGCTAGTAAAGGTGGTAAACATTCTTGTTACATGTCTAAACCATTTCATCTTTCTGCTTATAATTTAGTTAAGAATTTGTATTTATCAATTAGTTGCCTGATTTGATTTTTCACAGATTCATTTATTCTATAAGGGTATGCATGCTAAAAATTTCGGTTTTGTTTTGTTTTTTTTTTCATTTGAAGGAGGGTTGGTTTCCAATCAAATTTTGTTTTATTGGGGGGATTTATTTGGGGGGTATTATGGGAAATATTGTGTACATTATTTCCAGCTCCAAAAATCAGGCCCGATGTGGATATGAAAATGAGCTGCTTAGCAAACAAATGCATGCAAAGCAGCTAATTTCCCGGAAAGATAGCTACACCTCGAGAGGAATTGCTAAGTTTCACTAGAATGCTAATGCATGTTCCAATGCGCCCAGGGTGAGCCCTTAAAGGACCGTGCCCTTAAAGGGCTCACCTAGCCAGAACCCCCCCTTGATTAGTCCCGAGTAAACAAATCCCTAGAGGTCTTGTGGGACCCCTCCTCTGCATTGTGAGTAGAATAAAAAAATAAAATTAAATGTTCCAAGGCCACACCATCTCAGAAGAAAGCCCTGCCCCTTTGTCACTCTGTGTGGGGGGCCAAGGAGCATCAGGGGTCGACCACACATTTTAAAAAATGGTGCTGGTGAGCCAGGAGTGAGTGTGGTGTGCAGAGACTGCAGATGAGTTTTAGAGGGATCAGGGAGCTCGGGGGGGGGGGGGGGGGGGGGGGATATTTTTAGGATGGAGTGAAACTTTCTTTTGGGAGCGGGGCCTAAGAAGCACTTAATTTTACCATTTATTTTTATTCCACTCAAAATGTGGGAGGGAGATCCCACTAAACCCCCCAGGGTTTGTTTACTCAGTGCTTATGTGTGTGTGTGTGGGGGGGCTGGATAGGTCCTTTGAAACCAGGCTTCCCCAGGATGTGGGGGCCACCATAGTGGATTGCCACAGCTGGGAACGAACAAAGTTCTTGACTCGGCACCATACGGAAAACTATCACAGGATTTAGCAAACTATGGGGGTCATTTTGTAAGCATATCGCACGCGAAAAAGGACCTTTTCGCGTGCGATACGTAGATCGGGGCGGAGTCGGGGTGGCGTCAGCACTGGAAGAGGAGGAGTCGGGGTGGCATCGAGGTGGACGCCGCGGAAACTTCGCTGACGGTGATAAGGTAAGGCCCCTTATCGCCACCAGTAGTGCGGCCAATAGCACCACCTTTTACGATGGCGCTATTGGGTGCGAAAGCCGGCAGCGATAGCACTGCAGAGGTGTGACTGCTGCCGGCTTTCACAGGCCCACCCCCCACTTTGCCCCCCGCCCCCCATTAGTGCCGGGATTCATAAACTGGTGCGAAGAAAGAAAATCCAGCCCTAAGGTACTTGGTGCTGCAGTTACAGTAAATCTCATGGTAGTTTTCCATGTGGTAAATGTACTATACTTGAGTAAATTGGCCCCTTAATCTGAAATGCCATCCCATGAATGCCCTGACTCCTCTCCTTTTTGTCCATAAAAATCTGTGTGCACACTGATTTTGAATGCACAAAACTTAACTGCACAGCAGAGGTGATATTGTACCATTTAAAATTCACTTTTAACCACATACTGTAAATGTTTTGAATATCAACAGCTTAAGTTCTTCAGCAGTTCCATTTATCAAATCAATATCATTTAGAAAATGAAGGTTGTTAATTTATCATCTTTTGACACTGTTCTACTGGATGGCCGGCGCCATCTTGTGCTCCTACCAGGTGACAGGGGCTGACCAATGGCACCGGTAGCCCCTGTGACATAGTAAGGGCAAAGGCTATCGGCACCATTTGATTACTGGCAGCCGATGGCCCGAGTGCAGGAGATCACTCCCGGACCCCTGCTGGACCACCAGGGGCTTTTGGCAAGTCTTGGGCGACCCTCCTGACCACCACAAGACTTGCCAAAAGTCTAGCGGGGGTCCGGGAGCAACCTCCTGCACTCGAACCGTCGGCTGCCAGTATTCAAAATGGCGCCGATAGCCTTTGCCTTACTATGTCACAGGGGCTACCAGTGCTATTGGTCAGCCCCTGTCACATGGTAGGAGCACAAGATGGCGCCGGCCATCCAGTGCTCCTACCATGTGACAGGGTCCGGCCAATGGCACGGATACCCTGTCACATGGTAAGGGCAAAGGGCCATCGGCACCATTTTGATTAGTGGCAGCCGACGGCCCGGGAGCGGGAGATTGCTCCAGGGACCCCCACTGGACCACCAAGTACCTGTAAAAAGTTTGGGGGGGGGGGGGTCGGGAGGGTGGGGGAAGCTAAGGTATTAGTTTTAAAGGGTCAGGGTGGGTTTAGGGGTTATTTTTGTGTGCCGTTTTTCCCGCCCTCCCCCAAAACGATAAGAGAACCCCCACTATCAATATCGTGGGGTTTTCCTATCGTTTTGGAGGAGCCACCGATTTCTGAAGATTTTGAAAATATCGTCCGATATTTTCAATTGTCCGAAGCCTGATTCACATCCCTAGTAGCTGATATAGTTGGTAGTGATGACTTCCAGGCAGAAGAGTATATGAAGCAAGTCTGGGAACAAGAGCCCTCGAGGAGCGATTACCGGTTCCAGACTGTCACCTGAAAAACAAAGGAGAGAGCGAGGCCCCCAAGGAACGTGTACCTCTGGTAAGTCCGAGGAGGCAGTGTAGCTTAGGTAATGAAACCCTTGCTAACTCGATGTGTTAGCAAATACTGAGACCTTAAATATCCGTCGCGGGTGATGTCATCTTCGGGGGACGCCCCCGAGGTTCGCGCCATTGCCTGTACTTCAATCGGGGCTGCGCTGAGCGCGTGCCCCTAGGCCTCCAGGAACATGGCAGATAGCAGCATCGAGCCGGTACGGGAACGCCCGAAGACTTGCGGCAGAAGAACGCCGCAGCAGCCAATCTTCCCGTGGACGGAGAGGGAGGCGCCAGAGAGGTAAGGAGGGTGGAGAGAGGGCGTCGGGCGCCGACGGACACAACATATTGTTGTAGATGATTTCTATATTATGGGACTGATGTTATGATACTACATTATTATCCAAAGTGCTTTCTGCAATACCCTATCAAAAGATGTTTTTAAAGTCTGAAATTAAGATAGCATTCTTTTATGATGGTCACAGTATTCTTTGTACAAGATTTTAATATTGAAGATCTGTTCCATGTTACTTCCAGTTCTAAATAATTTTTGTGTTTACTATTACAGTCTCTGTGATTTTAATAGTTCTGCAGGTATATTGTCCAAATCATTTGATTTTCCATTTTTCATGTTTCTGATAGCTTCTTTTATTTCTCTTGTGAGATGCAATTTATCTTCTTCAATCCTTCTAGGTCCTCCCTTACTCATCTGAGTTATTATTCCTTGTCTTGTTTTGATAATATGATTATTTAATTCCTTTGCATACTCCATCCACCTTTTATGTATTCCACTATTTTGAGTAAGCAAATTACCATTTTAGTTTTCATTTTGTCTCTAAAGGTTATATCAAAGTAATGGTGCTATATGCTAAATTAATGAAAAACAAAAATATAACACAGTATTTTTAATGCTATCGTGCAGTATTTTTACTTACTAAACGAAAAGTTTGTATTAACTGAAAAAAATTGTATGGAAATTTGACCAAGTGACGGATCAACCTAACCAGAGATATATCACCTTCTCAGGACAGCAGTAAAACCTTGGTCATCAAAGGACCCTGTAGAGAGTGCTGATAGATGATGTTGAGCATTACTGAAGGGAGGAGGGAGGATGAGAAGTTGAAGCAGAGGTGACGTTGGAAGTGAAGGAGGAGGAGGAAAAGAAAGAGAGGTGGAAAAGACAAGAACAGGTAGGGAAGAGAGGAGTTAGAGGAGAAGAAGAAGATAGGGAGGAAGCTTCCTCATACTATTCAGCTGGGTAAGGAAGTGACATCACAGGCAGAGAGTAGCACAGAGACCTCTTCCACCCATCCTTTTCAGAGCTGAGGAGAATAACCTTTTTGGAACAATTCCTGGATCACTACTTACCAGTGACGGATTTAGAATTTTGCTGCCCCTAAGTGGTTGCAAACCCCCCCCCCCCCCCCCTTCTTCTCTTCTTCCCACGCCTTCTTCAGTCAAGAGACAACAGAGCAGAACATCTAAGGCACAGCCTTCCAGGCTCACCTCTTCCTCTTAAATCCATGAATGACAGGAGGAGAGGGGCAGGATTAAGGGGCAAAGTGACTTTTCTTGGCTTCCTGCTGTGTGCTGTGGCTTCACCTCTCTCCTCCTGTTGCCTGCACAGGACAGGAGAGGAAGAGCTGGAATAAGAAGAAGAGCAGTTTTTCTTTGATCTGTCCCTTGCAACCTCCTCCTTTCCTTCCTTTTCTCTGCACTGGGAGCAGAGAGGTTGGAGCAGGATCAGAAGGCTGTTCTCTGCTGAGTTAGATTCAGCAGAACTGGGAGGCAGCAAATTTTCAGCTGGCCTGCTGCCCCCCCCAGAACTTTGCCACCCTAGGCACAGGCCTGGTGTGCCCATTGGCATATCCAAGCCTGCTACTTAACCACACTTAGAAGAAGAGTCCAACAAGAGGTCAGGCTAGTAAAGGGCAAGTTGTGGATGAAAATATATAACTCCTTCATCAGTTTGGGATGTGTGTGTGTTAAGGGGCAGAGTTTTCTTCTAGTTATACTGTGGACCACTGAAAGAGGAGATAAACAGAATGGCTACTTTGAAAGACAGTATTTAAAATATGTACTCATCCTACAACGATCTGAGGTTGGAGGCTATGCTCCATCCAGATCTGCACCATGGAGGAAAGGCTGAAGGCCGCCCTGGGAGCAGAGCAGGTCAAAGGCACAGAACGGCGATCCAGGATCTAGAAAACCTGACTCTGCACTGCGTGCATGGCCTGTTCAGCAACAGTGGTTGCTGAAGGCTTGTCTCCTGTCTTTCTTGCTGTACTAGAGTTTCTCCCTTTCTCTTCCTCTTGTATCACTCCTTCCTTCTCTTATGCCTTTCTTTCTTGCCTGTTCCTCTTTCTCTCACCCCTTCTTCCTGTTGCCACTGATGCTGCAGCCAGAGCATAAACAGAGGTTCCACATTAGAGAAACATGTCATTCTGTAGTGTGAGCTTTTTTTATCTCATGTAACCTGCCCCTTAAACTGGACTCCAAGTGACAAGTTTTTTTTTTCTTCTGTGGTAAATATTGCACTATTCATTACATGTTATTACATTGGGGCTGTATGCTTAAGTAATCTGCCACTGCACTCTTTCCAATTCAGCAGGATTTCACAGGGGGTATGCTTTGTGTGAACACTCTCTCCAGTCCCAATCGCCATACACACTTGTGAATCAAAATAAAACTATGGAATCCACATCTCATTTATTTCCTCAAGACACAAGAGATGCAGATTACAAACATGAGGTAGATTAATACATTCAATAAAATCCCAAAGTGTCAGCACATCAGTAGATGACGTTACCATCTGATGCAGTATATTCAGGCTTCCATCAGACAATGTTGCTCATAACTTTGAGAACTCACTGCTGGTGGAACTGCTTTAAACCCATGCAAACACGCACAGAAAGGCATGCCTGTGCTTCAGCAAGAGGAGTCCCAGAAAAATAGCTGACAATGTCCTCTCTGGAGCCTTCAGATTACACTACAGGGAGTTCAGTTCCTTTAGGGCGGCACACTGAAAGAGCTGATGTTGCTTGCTCCAATGTCTTCCATGGAATGACCTCAACAAACACAAGAGCATGCTCTTTTATAGCAGCAAAAATACAAGGAACTTCCACTAGGGGCCACTAGAGCTCCATGCAGCTAGTAACCATGGTTACACTTAAACATCTCACAATCACTCTTGCTCATGGATATTATCTTGTTTACATATGCAGCTGCTATAACACATGTTTCAACTGTAATAATAACTGCATTTACCACATCTTAACAGGTGCAGTAAATGCTTAGTACATAGCATGAAGCATTTATCACATGGTAAATGCCTTATCGCACTTTATTACTTTGGCCCCCATGATATCACGCATCTAGAGCTGTGCACTTCAACTTAACTGATAATTTGCCTACTCTAGGTTAAAACATTACTTTAAAAAATTAAAAGAGAATGACACTTTGAATGCATTTATCTGCTCATCAATTCCTTCAGCTTATGAAGGAAACTATTGAAAGTAGAGATCAAGGATGCATGCTCTAGCATGGCACTGCTATGTCAAACATTCATTTTCATGTCACAAGTATGGCCTTGTGGCATAATACACTACACAGATGTGAGCCTAGTCACTTTAATTTGAATCCTTTATCCACTATTCATTGCTGTGAAATCTTACGTCCTTGTGCTGAAACCTGGAGTAGGAGCAGGATCCCATCTTGAGTCCCAAAAGCAGAGAGAGAGAATCAGTTCTGAGTTGGATGATCCCCCTTCCCAAGGCCCAGGAAGATAGACTGAGCATGAGGTTGGGGAACCTCTCACAGGAGGAAAGAGAAAGAGTTTAAAGGAAAGAGAGGATAAATGCAGTACCATCAAATTCCTTTCCCAGACTCTGGCAATATAGAGGGAGTGAACATGGGTTCAGAGGTCCTCTAACCAGGCTCCAGAAGGAAAGAATAAGTATGGATGTGTTAGGGGAAAAAACCTTTCATTTTTTAATTTCATTGGGATTTTTCATTCATGAATTTACCATTTAAATTTTCTTTATCCAATCATAAAACCACAGAAATATAAATGCTATACAGAAAGCATCACACACCATGATAACAATCATAAAAATGTAACAGTCATATCTTAACATCATATTGTGAAATACAACCCCCCCCCCTTCCCCCAGCCCACCCTCTCCTCAACTTATCAACAAAGGAGTGAGAGTAACAATCTAAGAAAGGCACTGTATGTCATGCTAGATGCAACATAACATTGGATCCATATGATATCCTGTTCATAGAACCCACAACCATCATTCAGGGGTCACAAGAACCCTAACACCCAAGTTTCTCAAAAGAATCCACCCATTTACAATAAAGCTCCCTAATCTTTTGGAATCCCTTAAAATACTTATGCTTAATTGCTGTTACTTTCTCCATAACATTCACCCTTTGCAATCTCTTCTTGATGGCAGTAATATTCGGGACATCAGCCTCCTTCCATTTATAGGCCACCTCACACTTTTTGTGGCCAACACCAATTGATTAAATAGCTTGTTCTAAGTCTCAGAAGAAACAATTTTGGTCTCTATTTATTCACCCCAGTGCCAGTCAATAAAGTAAAGAAATGAGAAACCGCATCCCATACTTACTGTATCACAGTGCAGCCCCACCACATATGAATGAATGTCCCTGCATCTCTACAACCCCTCTAGCAGTGGTCATCAATCTCTGGGTACGTTCAATGCAATTTCTCAGGAGTCAAATGCCATCTATTTAATACGTTATAACCTGCCTCCATTATTTTAGTAGAGACTGAGAATTTTTTGATAGCTAAAAAACATAAATCCAAGACCTCCTCCCCCAGATTTCCTCCTAGATCCTTCTTCCAAGCTCTAATATGTGCCGGACATAATTTAAGGTCCCCGTTTAGTATCCCATATAAGTGAGAGATTGGTTTCTTTAATTTATCTGTGTGCCCACACAAACCTTCCAAGAAAGTTTTCCCCTTCCTGAGGTCCAACAAAACCTATTTATGATTTATGAAATGAAATATCTGGATCATGGGATATCTATCAACCTCTTTCAATGAGTAACTATCTTTTAAGATATCCCAAGATAACACATTCTGATCACCCCAAACCTGCTCCAACCTGGTGATACCCCTCTCTCTCCATCACCGAAGGACCCCCAATGTATAATGCGGGAGGGGGGGGGGAGATCCTTATGCAACAAAAAGGATGACCTGTAATAGAAATTCGGATCCCGCACTAGCACCTTTCTCCACTTCATCCAGACATCAAAAGTAACCCTAGAACATGGCAACAACCCAACTGTGCTCACCCTCTCCCCTTGCCAAGCTTGCATGCCCAAATTGATACTCCCTGCCCAATCCTGTTCAAGCCGAACCCAGGGTTTCACATTTCGTATTCTATGGTAGTCTATAACAGCTCATAAATGAGAAGCCACATAGTACCATTCTAGGATGGGCACTCATAAACCTCCCCACATTATAGGCTGGAACAGCACTTCCTGAGCTACTCTCGGTGGGTGTCTTTTCCAAATAAAACTTAAAACTTTTTTCTGCCACAGCTTCAGAATCTATGCTGGTATGCTAATTGGGAGGGTCTGGAAAAAATAGCACAGCCTGGTCAAGACATTCATTTTTACCGTAGAGATCCACTCCAACCAAGAAAGGTCTAACCATTTCCATTTATTTAAATCCCCAAACATTTTATTAATAAGCACTCCGTAATTTAACATAAACAATTAGTCCTTGTCAGGTCCTATATGCACTCCCAGACACTTCACCCACCCATTGGTGACTTTAAATGGTAATAAGGCCTTTAATCTAACCATCCCCTCATTTGAGACTGTAATTTTTAAAATCTCAGATTTGTCTTCATTCACTTTGAAGCCAGATATTGATCCATATCTATGCATTTCTCCCAGCAACCTTTACAAGGACACCTCCAGCTCTGTTAAACAGCAGATTATCTGCAAAAAGGAAAATTTTATAACAGTCTGAGGTAAGACTTCCTAGTATGAACCTGAACTGGTCCACATGTATCAAGCTCGGAGCAACTCGTCCCAGTCTATTAGCTAAAACATTTTGCAATAATCTTTAGATCAATTTTGATCAATGAGATTGGGCGGTAAGATCCGCACAAAGTGGCATCTCTCCCTTCCTTTACCAAATAGCTATACCTGCTGTATTAGCAGCAGATGACAACTTCCCATCTCCCACTAAATTATTGAACCAGTGGATCCACTAAAATTGATTGAAATGTCTTGTAGAATTTAGCTTTGAAACCATCCAGCCCTAGAGTCTTACCTGATTTCAACTCTCTTATAACTAAAACAACTCCTCAGCCCTGATTGCCCCATTTAACATATCCCTACTGTTTGTTGCGTATCCCAGCCATGGCAGGCCCGCAACTGGCTCTACTCACCCCTGACGCCCGGGTTCCGGACCTGCCCCTTCTTCTTTGGCAGCAGTAGGCAGTCGCCTACACGCTCGTGCTTCTGCTATGCTTCTAAGTTCCTCAGGCAGCTCCACAGCCTCCTCCGGTCCCAATCGAGTCTCCCACGTGCGTCGAGGGGAGATGCCACCATCATGTAGTTTTAGTCTGTCTGCCTTAGGCGCACACGCACCTTCCCTGACTTTAAAGGGGCCGCGGCGGGAAACCTTCCCGTGGCCCCAGATGATGACATCTCTGCCTTGCTACTTAAGGCAGGCTCTGCCATCCAGTCTTTGCCTTGGCAGCAGTCTCCACGCTTCCAGTTGTGTGCTTAGTTGCTGCTCATTCATGTTCCTGTTCCTGTTCCTGTACCTGATCTGTTCCAGTCCTGCATTCCTGTTCCAGTCCTTTTGCTTCAGTTCCAGTTTCCTGTTCCTGATTACGCTTTGGATGGATTCTCCGGCTCAATCCTCAGTTGTTCCTGACCATGCCATGGATGGATTTTCTGGCTCTGACCCTTGCCTGGACCTGACCTTGTCTCCAGCTCCCTGCCCTGATATCAGCTTGTATCTGACCTTGTCTCCAGCCACCTAACCTGACTTGAGCTTGTACCTGACTTTGTCTCCAGTCGCCTGCCCTAACTCCAGCTTGAACCTGACTTTGCCTCCAGCTGACTTCTTGGACTTGGCCTTTCTTAGCCTTTTGCCTACCTACAAACCCGGACAACATGTTCCTGGCTCCTAGCCTGCTTCAGCCTGTCCTGGCATCTGGATCCAGGCCCTGTCTTGAACCCAGCTTCATTGGACCCTGTGTCTCCATTGCTTCCTGGCTCCCTGCCTTGAGCACCCTCTACAGGATCAACCACGCGGAGGCCTGCCTAAGACCAGCCAACCCAGGTACCCAAGGGCTCAACCTGCAGGGAACGAGGGCTGGTATTGGCAAAGCTCCAGTCGGCCTCTGCTTCCCCTTCTGCTTCACCTCCTGATGGTGGGGACCCGTGGGGGCTTCCCCATGGGTAGCATCAACTCATCTCGGGCTAAGGGTCCACCTCTGCAACACTATCCTCATCCAATCCCAGTAAGGGAATACCTTCTAAATAATCCTCAATCATAAATCCTGCGATGCCTTTCTCCTCAGAATACAGCTCCTCATACAATTGGGTAAACCATTCCCCTAGCCCTCTGGAACCAAAAAAAAATTTTCCCTCCTGATCTTTAATTTTGGTGATGTGAGTTTGGGTTGCTCTCTTTTAACTTCCTAGCCAGCAATTGGCCTGCTTTATCTCCATGTTCAAAAGCCTCTTGTGCACCAATTCCATCTGATGAGCAATTTGAGCTAGAACTAAAGATCTCAACTCTTGCTGGGCCAGTTCTAGTTTCTCCAACACACGCAATCTAAGGTATGCTTATGAAGCAATGCCAATTTTGCTATCTTTTGCAGTAAAATAAGCCTTGTGTACTCTTTGTCTCTCTTGACAAAACTGGCTCTGGAGATTAATTTTACTCTAATCACTAATTTCAAACTTTCCCATATGTTTATTTCATTGTAATCCCCAGTATTATTCTCCCTGATATAGTCTTTCATTTCCCCCAAAAACTATTCCACAAATCCTAATTCATCCAGGAGGCTATCATTTAAGTGCCAAAATTTCTTACCCCCTGAATCCAAACACTTCTCCAGAGTGACCCATACAGGTGCATGGTCTGGCCATGTAATATTGCCTATGCCTTGATCTATGGTCTTGCCAACCAAAGTCTAACCTAGAATATAACTGGTGAACCTTAGAAAAGAAAGAAAAATTTTTAGCCGTTGAATACCTTAGACACCATATATCCATTAGACCTCTATCAGAAATCATTTGTTTAAGCACCATCCTTGCTACCCAGGACCCAGTATCATCTCGCTTGGAATTATCTAAATATGGGTAACGGGTAAGATTGAAATCTCCGCCTATTATAAGATGACCCTCTACCCATTCCAACATCAGAACTGAGACTTTATTCAGAAAAGAGCCCTGGCCTGTATTAGGGGGCATAGTTATTTAATAAGGTGCACACAACCTAATTCACCACCATTTTGACCACCATGTACCTGCCCTCTCCATCTCTCACAGAGGCTTTAACATTGGCCACTAAGAGTCTGGAAAGTAGGATCACCACACTACAATATTTATGTCTCACAGTAGCCGATGCCAAAAATTGTTGCGGATAGAGAGCAGAACGCAAAACTCCTTCGTTATATCTTCTTAAATGGGTCTCTTGCCAGAATATGACCGAGGCCCCTAACTTTCAGCCTCCTGAAAAAATAGATGCCTCTTACCATGAGAATTTAACCCAGCCATAAAAGAAGGATCCTCCTCCCCCCTCTTGCACCCTCTCCAACCAGAAAGGACCGTTTATCCTAAACAGCAGATAAACTCTAATATTACCAGTTTTAAACCACACCCCCATTATTATCCATGACCTCACCCCTGCCTCCATTCCCCCAAGAACCCCACCCACCCCATTCCCACCAGACACACCCTCCTTTCCACTCCCCTCCTTGTCCAACCCTTCCCTAATCCTCCAACCCTTACAGTAGAAATCTCCCTCCATAAGGAATGACATCACCACCCTACTGTAACAGCCTCCCAGAACCCCCAAACCCATCCAAATCCAGAGCAAAAAAAAAAAATAGATTTATCCCTTCAATCTGATATCATCATCCAAGCAACTCACCAGCTTACACCTCTATACATAGCAGTGAATAGGCTTTCTCTAGAAAAGCACTACACCAAAAGCTTAAATCCAGATACAGTGCCACCCAAAAGTTCTCACGCTAGACCCTCATGCTCTGTAGAACTGGTAGAAAAGCTATTTCCATACTGCCACTGCAATCTTTTCCCACCAGTCATCACCCACTGCCATCTAGAAGGGGTCGCTGCCACATGGTCTATTCGGGACGCTCAGCCTCCACTAGCCAACATTGAGATCTCCTAACCAGCTGCTTGCAGGTTCTCCACAGCCTTCGACACCAGACTCACTCTCTAAATGACACCTTCAAGGGCGGATCAAGGCAGTCTGCTGCCTGAGTCGAGAGATGAGATAGTGCCCCCCCCCACAATCCCCGCCTGCCCCCCTGCCACCCCACCCCTTCCCCCCTCTACTTCCCATAGACTCCCTCTCTCTGGCACCCACACAAAATCACTCTCACACATGCTGTCTCCCCCCCAAGCACACTCACAAATGCTCTCTCATACACACACAAGCAAGCTGCCTCACACACACACACATACATATATACAAGTCGCCTCCCAACTTACACACACACAAGCAAGCTGCCTCTCAAATTCACACACACCTAAAAGCTGCCTCTCAAACTCACACACGTACAAGCTGCCTCTCATCCAAGCACACACACATACACACACAAGCTGCCTCTCAAACTCGCACACACACACACACACACACACACAAGCTGCCTCTCAAAGTCACACAAGCTGCATCTCAAACTCACACACACACACACAAGCAAACTGCCTCTCAAACTCACACACCTAAAAGCTGCCTCTCGAACTCACACACATACAAGCTGCCTCTCACCCAAGCACACACACATACACACACAAGCTGCCTCTCAAACTCGCACACACACACACACACACACTCAAGCTGCCTCTCAAAGTCACACAAGCTGCATCTCAAACTCACACACACACACACACAAGCAAACTGCCTCTCAAACTCACACACACCTAAAAGCTGCCTCTCGAACTCACACACACATAAGCTGCCTCTCAAACTCGCGCACACACACACACACACACAAGCTGCCTCTCAAAGTCACACAAGCTGCATCTCAAACTCACACACACACACACAAGCAAACTGCCTCTCAAAGTCACACACACTAGCTGCATCTCACCCAAGCACACACCCACAAGCAAGATGCCTCTCAAACTCACATACACACAAGCACACATACACACACAAACACACAAGCTGCCTCTCAACTCTTACACACATCCAAGCTGCCTCTCCACAAGCACACACACACTCACACAAAAGCAAACTGCTTCTCTCTCTCACATGGGCCTCTCTCTGTTCTTCGGCCACCAGCCTCAGCTCTGGCAGTGGTCTCAAGCCTCTCTCCGTTCTTTGGCCACCACTGGCCTGAGCTCCAGCGGCATCCCTGAGCCTTTCTTCATTCTTCGGCCATCATCGGCCTGAGCTGAGGTAGCCGTGGCAGGGGCAGGCAGGGTGATGCGGACGCCACAGCGGCATTCTGAGAGGGGCATTTTTTTGCCACCCCAAACTTCTGCCACCTGAAGTGGCCTCCTCACCCTGCCTCATCATTATAGAACTGCCCCTGGACACTTTCTATGGTGAAGCTCAGGCCAAAAGGAAACAGCCAGCAATATTTTATACTCTTCTTCCATAGAAGTGAAATGACCTCCTTAAACTCTCTCCGCTTCCGTATTGTGATTAGAGAGAGAGATCCTGGAAGATTTCTACCTTGTGACCTTTCCACATGATCGTGCCCAATTTCCTGGCTGCAGCCATCACCTTCTCTTTGACTGTGAAGTCATGGAAGCAGATGACTATGTCCCTAGATAAATTCCCTCGAGGAGCCCCTAAGGACTTATGAGCTCAATCCAATTTCACCCTCGGAATCTCAGCATCAGGAGACTCTTCATCCAGTAAGAGTTCTAGGCATCATAGTGGATAATACATTGAAATACATTGAAATCGTCAGCTCAGTGTGCTGCGGCAGTCAAAAAAGCAAACAGAATGTTGGGAATTATTAGAAAAGGAATGGTGAATAAAACGGAAAATGTCATAATGCCTCTGTATCGCTGCATGGTGAGACCGCACCTTGAATACTGTGTACAATTCTGGTCGCCACATCTCAAAAAAGATATAATTGCGATGGAGAAGGTACAGAGAAGGGCTACCAAAATGATAAGGGGAATGGAACAACTCCCCTATGAGGAAAGACTAAAGAGGTTAGGACTTTTCAGCTTGGAGAAGAGACGACTGAGGGGGGATATGATAGAGGTGTTTAAAATCATGAGAGGTCTAGAACGGGTAGATGTGACTCGGTTATTTACTCTTTCGGATAGTAGAAAGACTAGGGGGCACTCCATGAAGTTAGCATGGGGCACATTTAAAATTAATCGGAGAAAGTTCTTTTTTACTCAACGCACAATTAAACTCTGGAATTTGATGCCAGAGGATGTGGTTAGTGCAGTTAGTATAGCTGTGTTTAAAAAAGGATTGGATAAGTTCTTGGAGGAGAAGTCCATTACCTGCTATTAAGTTCACTTAGAGAATAGCCACTGCCATTAGCAATGGTAACATGGAATAGACTTAGTTTTTGGGTACTTGCCAGGTTCTTATGGCCTGGATTGGCCACTGTTGGAAACAGGATGCTGGGCTTGATGGACCCTTGGTCTGACCCAGTATAGCATTTTCTTATGTTCTTATGTTCAGTATAAGGATACAAATACTGTCAATAATGTGAAAACAGTCCGCATACTCAGCTCCCTCTGTAACTCCTCTAAAACACATGTTGGCCCTGCTGGATTGATTTTCCAGATCCTCTAACGGGCACTTAACTCAGACTGAGAGAGAGCCAGCTTGTAGTATGCTGACTGACACTTGAGCAAATCAGCAGCCTGATCTTCAATCCTTGTCTTGGCCTCCTCCATCTATGTCCTAACTCCATCAAGTCTGTTTTTAATTCAGCGACGGTACTCATGATTTCCTGCATCATTGTTAGCATATTGCCTCCCAGCTCTGCAAACCACTGCTGAAACTCCAAACAGGAAGGAGTTCCCCTCTCCATATATTCCTGCAACTTGACTGACTCTGTGGTCTCAGAAGAAGCGGCTGACGCACCATGTGGCAGGTCTTCTGTTCCGGCAGCCACGACTCCCCCATAGGAGAACTGCTTGAAATCCAGCTTTTTCTTCAGCAAAGCCTTCACTCAAACTGCGGGGTAATCGCCACCTGATTTACACCAGTAAGTTGCTCAGAAAAATGCTTAGGAGCGGGGATGCACTAGGATTAGGTTAGGATTTCCGAAATCAGGCTGCCATTGCAAGAGATGACTTCACTTCCTCCCTCATTCATGAATTTAGTTTCGTTTAATGTTTATTTTGTTTTTTAAGTTTGCAAAAATGAAATAAACATTAAAAAAACAATCAAAAAATGGTCTTAAAAAAAGAAACAGGGTCTCCTGAGGCCTCCCAAACAACCTATCCTTCCCACCCAGAAAAAATACCGGGACCAGGATCCTCCCTAGCCCTGGTCTAGGGGGGATCCAATGATGAGGGCTATACCCAGGCCAAAGCCTCAGCCTTGTGCAGGCCTAGGTTCTGAGATGATGCTGTGATCATGGCCTAGGTCCCACGCTAAAGCCCAGTTTGAAGGCCTAGACCCGATGCTGGGCCTAGGACAAATTCCGGGTTCCTAGCCTCAGCCAAAGACCAGGCCCAACACAAAGACCTAGCCTAGGGGCCCGGTCCCAATGCCTAGACTTCTACCTAGGCCTAGATACTAGAGGCAGGGTCCCGATGCCTGGACCTCAGCCAATACCACAGCCCAGGCCCAGACCTGAATCAGTGGCCTGACCTGGAGGCTCGGTCCTGACACTGGGGCCTTGATGAACTGCCTTACATCAAAATGGCATCCTCCACTGAGGAGGAGGGCACTAGAGTTAAGTTACTTTGGCACGTCCTCAAGAGGACAATGTTATTTTAAGAAGATAGAAGACAGAAGAGGAGCTCCACAGCTTGCTGTCTGACCCCTGGGCTTGGGCCAAGGGCAAGACCCTGGTGTTGGGACTGGACCTCTGGGCCCAGGCCCCGGCATTGGGCTAGGCTTCTGGGCTAGGCCCTACGCCTATGCCTTGGTATAGAATGAGGCCCCAGGGTCAGAACCAAGGCCCCAGCATTGGGCCAAGGCTTAGGCATTGGGGCCAGGCTGCAGTGTTGTCAGAACCATGGCACACACGGTAAGTGGTGACTGAGATGTTTTCCAACCCCAGCATATTCTTTCTGTGCTTTGCTCGGGTCTTGGCCAGGGCCCCACGTGAGGCTCTGTCCTAGGCCAAGACCTGGCTTTGCTCCTGAGCATTGGCCACAACCCCTGTGTCGGGCCTGGGCATATGTCTAGGTGAGGCCCCGGTCTCTGGTCCTGCCTAGAATAAAGTGTTGGCGTTGCTCTTGAGGGTATGCCTTTCCCCCTGCTTTGTCTTCGTCCTATTCTTTTTTTTTTTTGTAAAACAAAAGTCACCTGTCAGACCTAGGCCCAGGTCCAGACTTGCCCCTGGCCTTGGACATGGGCCTAGGTCTGACAGGTGACTTTTTTTTTTGGAATTTTCTATTATTTTGTTTTGAAAATGTAATGAAATGAAATAGGAAATACTGCTATCATTTCCTATTTTGTTTCCAACAAATGCACATTCTAAAGAATAAGCATGGATGAAATAAAAATTACTTCCATGATTTTTGATGGTTTGCAATTATATCTGTTATTATTAAATTAAGTCATTTCACCTCAGGTTGGATCTATAACAGGGTAAGAGAAATTTAGTGTCTTGCTCTTTAGCAGCTCCTAGCAGCTGATTTGGGATACATTAGTCTTAAAAGAAAACTGAAGCATCCTCTTGAGCCTGAGTTTGGTTTCATTAGCTAGGGGAGATATTTAGATGAAAAGACAGAGAAGATATCTACTTAATAGGTTCTATTGCCTAATAACTCTAGCTAAGCCCATATCTTAGAGCAAATAGTTGGTATTTTCTTAGTATTTCTTAGTATTTATGATTTTATGCTTTTATTCTTATTGATTTCTTTTATGCTTTCTTAACAACTTTATATTTATGTAATTATGTTTTTAAGTTTTATCCTTTGACGTCATTATTTATTTTATTATTTTACTTAAATGTTTAGTAACATTTTTTAATTATTTATCTATTTATTTATAATCTTATCTATACCGTCACTAAGTAATATACCATTGCAACGGTTTACATGTAGGCACATAAATTAATGTAAGTGGGTGCATACTATAGTACATTCTAACAGGTGCCACAAAAGGTTCAGTTACAATAAATTGTTAGACAAACATTTGTTTAGTGAAGTAGGTCATGACCAGGTATACCTGTAAGGTACTGTTCACGGGTAAAAAATCATATATATAGTGTTTATAATCTTGTTGTTCTGTATTTTTACTGTGTGATTTGTAAACCGTTGTGATGGTGTCTCCAAACAACGGTATAGAAAAACTGTTAAATAAATAAATAAATAAATCTACTCAGTTGAGCTCCACCATTAAAGTGAGTCAAGGCTCTGCTTAGAAAGCATTTTTGTTATATTTTGGGGAAGCCACTAGTAAGATAATTAAAGGGTAGAAGAACAAAAGGCTTGCAGAATCACTTGTGCAGTGTCAGTGAAACTCTAAGAAGCCAACATTACTTAGAAGATTATGGCTGTGGGACTGAGAGGAAAAAATAGCCAGCTGTGGCAGAAGCCTCAAACTTCTGTGTGAATGTATTCACAGTATTTTCTTCAACCAAATTCTTTGTTAGAGTGGTAGATAAATTGATCAGCCACAGCACCTTAGACATAAGATGTTTCAAAATATTCTTACCAGTGCTGTTTACAAACTGTAATAACTACTCCATGTTTTTATGTTGCTTAAGAACATAAGAAATTGCTATATTGGGTTAGACCGAGGGTCCATCAAGCCCAGCATCCTGTTTCTAACAGTGGTCAATCCAGGCTACAAGTATCTGGCAAGTACCCAAATAGTAAATAAATGCCATGCTACTAAGTCAGGATGGTTAATAGCAGTTTATACACTTCTCCAGGAACTTGTCCATACCTTTTTTAAAGCCAGCTTCATTAACTGCCTTAATCACATCCTCTGGCAATGAATTTCGGAATTTAATGGTGCATTGAGTGAAAAATAATTTTCTCCGACTTGTTGCTACTTACTAACTTCATGGAGTGCCTCCTAGTCCTTGTATTATCTGAAAGAGTAAATAACTGATCCACATTTACCTGTTCTAGTCCTCTCAAGATTTTATAGACTTCTATTATATCCCCCATCAGCCATCTCTTTTCCAAGCTGAACAGCCCTAACCTCTTTAGCCTTTCCTCATAGGAGAATCGTTCCATCCCCTTTATCATTTTGGTTGCCCTTCTCTGTACATTTTCTAGTGCAACTATATATTTTTTGAGATGCGGTGATCAGAATTGCAGACAGAACTCAAGGTGTGGTCTCACCATGGAGTCTTATAAAGGTATTATGACATTCTCCATTTTATTCACCATTGCTTTCCCAATAATTCCTAACATTCTGTTTGCTTTTACCACCACCACACACTGAGCTAAGGATTTCAATGTATTGTCCTCTAAAATGCTTATATCTTTTTCCTGTGTGGTAACTCCTAATATAGAACCTAACTTTGTTTAAGTACAGCATGGGTTATTTGTCCCTATATACATCACCTTGCACTTATCCACATTAAATTTCATCTGCTATTTGGATGCTCAGTCTTCCAGCTTTGCATGTCCTCCTGAAATTTATCACAATACATTTGTGATTTAACAACTCTGAACAATTTTGTGTCATCTGAAAATCTGATCATCTCACTTGTCATTCCCTTTTGTTTTAGAGCTGGAAGAAAATGTTCATTATTACCTAATTCTGTAACTTCATTTTCTAATTATGTAATCTATGATTTTGTGGACTTGTCATTAACACTTGTTTTTTGTTCGCTTGGGGGCAAATTTTTAAACTTACGCGAGGGTGCAGATATGTTCGCGCAACCCGGCTCGAACAAATCTACGCCCAATTTTATAACATGCGCGCGCTGCTGTGCGCATGTTATAAAATCCAGGGTTGGCGCGCGCGGGGGGGTGAACAATTGTGCAACCTGCGCGCGCCGAACCGAGCAGCCTGCCTCCGTTCCCTCCGAGGCCGCTCCGAAATCGGTGTGGCCTTGGAGGGAACTTTTTTTTGGTCCCCCCCACCTTCCCCTCCCTTCCCCTATCTAATCCACCCCCCAGCCCTAACTAAATCCCACTCCACCTTATTTCATGCGCCGGTGCACTCGGCCCTGCCCCCGGCCCGCCCCCTTATTTGAAGCCCCAGGATATACGGGCGTCCCGGGGCTTGTGCGCGCCGCTGAGCCTATGCAAGATAGGCTCAGCGCGCGCAGGGGGGAGCTTGGAGCAGGTTTTCGGGGGTTTTGTGCATAACCTTTTGAAAATATGCGCCTTGGTGTGGTGTAGATAAAAACTCCCACCGAAACCTGTTAATCTGGAAGTAGACTGCTGCAACTTGTCATAAGCATGTGTGCTAGTATTTAATAACATAAGAGCATAAGAAGTTGCCATACTGCTTCAGACCAAGAATCCATCAAGTCCAGCATCCTGTTTCCAACAGTGGCCTATCCAGGCTACATGTACCTGGCAAGTACCCAAACATTAAATAGATCCCATCCTACTAATGCCAGTAATAGCAGTGGCTGTTATTACATGATTAATAGCAGTTTATGGACCTCTCCTCCAGGAACTTATCCAATTCTTTTTTAAACCCAGCTACATTTACTGCCCTAACCACATCCTCCAGCAATGAATTCCAAAGCTTACTTGTATGATTTGTTTTAAATGCTAACTTCATGGAATGCCCCCTAATCCTTCTATTATCAGAAAGAATAAATAATCTATTTACATTTACCTCTTCTAGAGATGTGAATCGTGTGATCGATCGTCTTAACGATCGATTTCGGCTGGGAGGGGGAGGGAATCGGATCGTCGCAGTTTGGGTTTTTTAAATATCGTGTAAATCGTGTAAATCGAAAACCGGCACACTAAAACATCCCTAAAACCCACCCGACCCTTTAAAATAAATCCCCCACCCTCCCGAACCCCCCCCAAAATGCCTTAAATTACCTGGGGTCCAGTGGGGGGGGGGAGGGCGGGAAAACTGGCACACTAAAACAACCCTAAAACCCACCCGACCCTTTAAAATAAATCCCCCACCCTCCCGAACCCCCCCAAAATGCCTTAAATTACCTGGGGTCCAGAGGAAGGGTCCCGGTGTGATCTTTTACTCTCGGACATCCGTGCATTGTAGAAATGGCGCCGGCGCTACCTTTGACCTGTCATATGACAGGGCAAAGGTAGCGCCGGCGCCATTTTGTTTTTTTTGTTCCCCGACGGCAGGAGCGTAGGAGATTGCTCCCGGACCCCCAGGGACTTTTGGCCAGCTTGGGGGGGGCCTCCTGACCCCCACAAGACTTGCCAAAAGTCCAGCGGGGGTCCGGAACGACCTCCTGCAGTCAAATCGTGTTGCCGTACGGCCGGCGCCATTTTGCGCAAAATGGCGCCAGCCGTACAGCAACACGATTTTTTCTCTCATATTCAACCCCTGCCCCCCCCCCCTTATAGATCCCTGTCTTATGCCCCCACAAATCCCCTCATTCACACTCTCACTCTTGTACTCTCCCGTGGATACTTTTTCATAGATCCCTGTTCATCCTTTCACATGCCATGGTTCACTTTCAACAACCCCCCCAGATATCCTCTTATTCCTCTTGTTAGATCCCTTTTAATTAATTAATTCAAACCCCATTCCACTCATTCTTTCCTCTGCAAATTCCTCTCTCACTTCTCCTCTCCTCCTGCAAATCTCTTTTCTTACCACATTGTTGTTCTCACAATCCATATTTCCCGTCCCCTTTCTCACTACTATAGTGTTGATTCCATGGGGAACAGCAAAATCTGTGGCAAAGTGCCTTTACTATGGGCACAGAATTGGCTTCTGATTATAATATTTATTGTGATCATTCCATATTACTTATCTGCAAAAGTGTCGAGTGTACATTATTGATTACTTTTCCTAGTTTACTAATAAAAGGATACAATATTTATGAGGTATAAACAGAAATATTATATGTAGCAGTGCAAACTTTCCAGGCTCACGCTAGATGCTACTTTTATAATGATTTTTTTGTCCCAGATATGGAATGGGCAGATGCATCTTTCAAGCCTGCTAAATTTCCACTGTGTATAGGAAAATAGGAAAGATATTCAACTGCTGTTGAGAAGCTATTAGCCAAATAGCAACAAAGAAATAAGAAGTTGAACTTATAGGGTGAGATGTCAGAAATATTTTCTCCATAAACGCAAGTGTTAGGAGCCTCCAGTACATCTGATCCATATTATAGTAGTGAAATAAAGATCTGCCAACTGCACTTGAATTTGTAACTTGCCTTGAGCTTGGATTTAGAAAGGTGAGAAATATAATCCAAAACAAACAAAACAAAATTAATGGAGGTTAAGTTGTTGCACATCTAGTTATTATAGTAAAAAAATACAAAAGAAAAATAATACAAAATTGGATAAATAGTTTTAAAAAATGCCTTTTTAATGATTTTTTTTCTATAAAATTGCTTAGGTTTTTGCTTTGTGCACATTATCTCATGAACTATTCATCCTACAGCAACTAGATTTTCAGGATAGGAAAATCTGTATAAATAATAGAAACCAAAGATGAATAAGTTCCCAAGAAATTAGTGTTGTGAGAAAAAAAGCACTTCATAAAAATTGTTCTGCAACTCTTTCCTTTTTTGCTTATTTTGCCAGAGTTTATTTTTTGTATTATGAAATCAATATTTTTTTTCAACATTTTCTTTATTTAGATACGGAATCTTACAGAATTAATTCACTAAGGTAAGTCACATTTATATTTATTTTTTCTCTGGATGTCTGCCTAGAATTTCTATATCCATTCATCCTGTGTACTGTTGTATATTAAATTATTATACAGAACCTATGGGGTTGGTTTTTAAAGAAGCACAAGGCCATCCATGTGCACGCGGTTCCTGGCACGCGCATGTTATAAAATCTGATGGCTGCGCACATGTGCACCAGATTTTGTGTGGGCGGTGCATGCAGGGGGCAAATTTTCAGTAAATACGTGCAGCAACTCAATCGGGTCTCCCCCAGTCCCCTCCCAGTCCACTCCAATTAAGGACGGGATTGGGAGGGAATTTCTCTACCTCCCTACCTAACCTTCCTCCCTCTTCCCCGCTCCTCCCCGACCCCTAACCCCTTCCTGTCTACTTACTTTTTTTGTTTCATTACTTGCTGCTCCTCTACAGCAGAAGTAATCTGCACATGCCAGCCAACTGCCAGTACGAGCCTGCCCCCCCGCTCCGCCCCTTCCTGCCCAGACCCCGCCCTTAGCCTGCTCCTTTGGAGAGACCCAGCACTTGTGCACATACTGGCGTTTACGCGCATGGCTGGGCCCATTTTAAAATGCATGTGGCTTGCACAAGGCCCAGCCATGCACGTAAACCCCGGTTTTTACTCATGTGGGCCTTTGAAAATCCGGGCTTAAATTACTAGGGTTCGAGGAGATTTGATGAAATTGTGGGACTCAGATATTTGTTTGAAATGTAAAGCTGCTCCAGGTGACCTTTGTCACATGTTCACGGGGTGCTCTAAATTACTGCCTTTCTGGAACCAAATTGTAACTTATTTAGATAAGCTGCTTGGTTCTTGGCCTGTGATAAAGATTGTTTGTTATCCCAGGGGATAGGAAGTTCTATGCGGTCACCATCCTCCTCGCTAAAAAGTCTATTTTGACGAATTTGAAATCGGAGGAAGCGCCTTCATTTGCTCAGTGGAAAGAAATGATACATGAATTATTTTGGAAAAGAGACCTAGCAACCCAGAAGGCTCTTCTTTTCCTGAAAGGCTATTTTATTCTCTGGGTCAAGGTCCTTCTTGCTCATTAAGGGGCAGATTTTAAAAAGTACGCATGCGGCGTACATTTGTGCGTGCTACCCGGCGCGCACAAATGTACACACAATTTTATAACATGCGCGCACAGCCGTGCGCGCATGTTATAAAATCAGGGGTCAGCGTGCACAAGGGGGTGCACGCTAGGGCACCTTGCGTGCGCCGAGCCCTCGGGGAGACCAGCTGGCTTTCCCCGTTCCCTCAGAGGCCGCTCCAAAATCGGGAACTTTCCTTTCCCCCCCACCCTTCCCTTACCTGTCCCACCCCCAGCCCCCCAAAAAAACAAAACCCTGTACCTTTATCTCACAAGTTACGCCTGCCAGAGGCAGGCGTAACTTGTGCATGCCGGCCGACTGCTGGCGCGCGATCCCCCTGTGCTGAGTCCTCGGCCACGTCTCCCGGACTGCCCCCGGACCGCCACGCCACTGGACCATCTGCCCCGCTCCCATCCCGCCCCCGTCCTGCCCCCTGTCCGCCCATTCAGAAAAGCCCCAGGATATACGCACGTAACCCAGGACATACGGCACGTAACCCAGGACATAAGCCCCGGGTTACGTGCACCGGGCCTTTTGAAAATAGGCCCGGTGCACATAACCCCCCTACGCGCGTAAATTCTCCGAAAATGTGCCCCTAAATTTGTCAGTTGTGTCTGGACACATGTGCCATTCTGTACCTTTTAATGTGATGTGAGCTGTACTCGGTAGGTGTGTATGGGTGATTATGAGTGGGTGTGTATGTGGCTGCGAATGGATTTATAATTGTAGAAGGTTGTTGCTGTTTGGGCTTGGTGGGGGGGGGGGGGAATTCTAAAAACTGGGTCGTTACAGTTGCATTGTGAGCCAATGAAATTGTTTTTGGCTGTCTTGTGGTTGCATTTTGGTTGTGTATTTAATGACTCAATAAAGACGAATTAAGAAAAAAAAAAGAACAGCTTACAACTCCATTTAACCAATCTGAGTGTTCAAATTTTTCTGTACATGCTAGAATTTGACTTACTATATTCACCCTCTTACTATATTCTATTGTTAATCTTATTTCAACAAAAAACAAAAAGCCTGTAAAGATGCAAGATTTTATGGAATATTGTATTTATTTTTCTTTCTTGTGGTTGTTCTTCTTGAATTAGATTTCATTTCTGTATGATAATTATAGACAAAACTTTTAGAAACCACAAGAAAGCTAGAACTCAGATGCCAGTGAATGCTTTGCTTTTCAAACCCTATCAGCTTTCTTTCTTTTGTTCTGAAATACTTTACATTACTAAATCAGACCAACCCATTAATTAATAATTGGCATGAGAAGAGTATATGATATTGCTTGTAAATAAATAAGTAAAAGTCTAGTGAAACTGTAGAAGGCCTTGATTAGTGCTGTTCATATTTAGAACTGCAAAGAAATGGAAATATGAACATGAGGGATGAAGCTCCTGAAACTCCAGCATTGAGAATGTTGCGCTCGGGGGTGGACCCTTGTCCTGGAGCAGTGGAGAACGGCTCCCTGGTAGGGACCAGGAAGCACCTGCCCCCAGGGGCGGAGCACTGGAGGAGATAGAGGCTAGGATGAGCTTCACCACTGGAAGCCCGAGGTCCCCTCTGGAGGAGCCCGTAGGGTTCCGGGCCGCTTGGACTTAGGTGGGCCTCGCAGGGTCTCCTGGAGAGATGGAAATCGGGCGTGCCTACAGACAGAAGAGGAGCGTGGACAGGTTCGAGACTAGAAGTCAGATGGAGCAAGGAGAACCAGAACAGCGTAGGTGAATACAAGGCTAGGAACAGAGCCAGAATCTGGAGATGTGGTCAAGCAGGCAGAGGTCAGAATCCGGGAATCAGTCCAAGGAGTGGTCAATGAAGCAGGGGTCAGGTTCTGGAGGTCAGACGAGGTCACAGGCAGGCCGAGGTCAGAAGGCAGGCAGCAGGCAGGCAAGTCAAGGAACAGGCTGAGGTCAGAAGGCAGGCAGCAGGTAGGCAGGTCAGGAACAGACTGAGGTCAGAAGGCAGGCAGCAGGCAAACAGGTCAAGGAGCAAGCCGAGGTCAGTACCAGTGAGACAGTCTGGAGGTACTAACTGGGGAGGTGTCAGATGAACAGGAACCGAAAGACGCTAAAATACTAGGATCCAGGAACAAGGCAGGAACAGGACTGGAATAGAAGGATCCTGGAACGAAACTGGAACAAGACTGGAACAAGGTAGAAACATAGTGACAATCTAGCAAGGAACAGACCCGATTGCCAAGGCAAGGAAGTTCCGGCAGGGACTTCCTTATATCAGGGAATCAATCAGAGCACGCCGCGGAGCTAGGTCCCGCCCCTGGCCCTACAAGAGGCTGGGCGATCCGCGCGGCCAATGCCACTGAGGACGCCGAGCTCCGGCGTGAGGCTTGGTGCGTAGTGGAAGGCCTGGCGACTGCTGCCACGGGACGCCGAGGCCTGGAGGAGCTTGCAACTACCGCTAGGGAGGCCAACCTGGAACCTGCCGTGGAACCAGAGAGGTAAGCAGGCCTGTGCGCGGGACGGGCATAGACGGGGTGTGTAACAGTGAATGACTCAATCATATGTTTTTTGGCTCAATTCACTCAAATATCTGTTGAAAGTTATTCTATGACTTTGATAAATAAAAAAGATCACATCCTAATTTAAATAAAATGTATTCAGAAGCCTTGCACACCTCTGTAAAAGAGAATAAACCCCATTTACTCAAGTTTTTATGATTATCCCCCTCTTAGAATCAACTTTATTACAATAGTTTAATGGGATAAAGCCAACATGGATTTAGCCAAGGGAAGTCTTGCCTCATCAATCTGCTATATTTTATTGAAGATGTGAATAAACATGTAGATAAAGATATAGTATATCTGGATTTTCAGAAAGCATTGGACAAAGTACATCATGAGAGACTCTTGGGGAAATTAAAAAGTGAAAGGATAAGAGGCAATGTTCCATTTTGGATTGAGAACTGGTTGAAAGATAGAAAACAGAGAGTAGGCTAAATGGTCAATTTTCTTAATGGAGAAAGGTAAATTGTAAGTATCATGCCCCTGGGATCCATATTGGGATCACTGCTTTATAACATGTTTATAAATAGCCTAGAAATGGGAACAATGATTGAGGTGATAAAAATTGCTGATGATAAAAATTAATTTAAAGTTATTAATTTTCAAGAGGACCTTGCAAAACTGGGTGCTTGGGCATTCAAATGGCAGATGACATTTAATGTGGACAAGTGCAAATTGATGCATGTAAGGAAGAGCAACCCAGATTAAAGCTACATAGTGCAAGGTTCCACATTGGAAGTCATCACCCTGGAAAAGGATCTAGGCATCATTGTGTTGAAATTATCTGGCAAGAAAGCCAATAGAATATGAGGAATTATTAGGAAAGGAATAGAGAACAAAACAGATGTTATCAAAATTCCTCTGTATTGCTCCATTGTGAATCTGCACCTTATGTACTGAGTGCATTTCTGGTCATTGCATCTTAAAAAGGATAAAGCAGAATTAGAAAAGGTACAGAGAAGGGCGACCAAAATGATAAATGGGATGGAACAATTCCTCTATGAGGAAAGGCTAAAGTGATTAAGGCTCTTCATAAGAGAAGAGAAGGCTGAGAGGAGATATAATAAAGGTCTATACAGTAATGAATGGTTTAGAATGGGTAAGCATAAATTGGTTGTTTATTCTTTCCAAAACAAAAACTAGGGGACATACAATGAAGTTACTGGTAATGTAGTTCAAATAAATAGGAGAAATGGAGAAGGTTTTCATGGGTAATGATTCAGATGGACTGAATCAAATCACGGTGAACCTAGAAGATGTGGTAGGCCTGATTGACAAACTGAAGAGTAGTATATCACCTGGACGGGATGGTATACACCCCAGAGTTCTGAAGGAACTAAAAAATGAAATTTCAGACCTATTAGTAAAAATTTGTAACCTATCATTAAAATCATCCATTGTACCTGAAGACTGGAGGATAGCAAATGTAACCCCAATATTTGAAAAGGGCTCCAGGGGCGATCCGGGAAACTACAGACCGGTTAGCCTGACTTCAGTGCCAGGAAAAATAGTGGAAAGTGTTCTAAATATAAAAATCACAGAACATATAGAAAGACATGGTTTAATGGAACAAAGTCAGCATGGCTTTACCCAAAGCAAGTCTTGCCTCACAAATCTGCTTCACCTCAGTGGTGGAATTTTGGGAGAAAGAGGTGGAGGAACTCAGTGGAGTTAAGCCTCATATGTGGTGTTTGGGGAACAGGAGGCAGAGGAACTATGTGGGGTCATGGCTGTGGTGCTTGGGGGCTCAGCAGGCAGAGAAATCAGTAGAGTTATGTCCCAGTAGTGGTTCTTGGACTATGGCAGGCAGAATTAGGATGTGAAAACCCCTCTGTGGTGCTGTTAGGGTATGGCAGTGGAAGGTTGCTGCTGGATGTTCTCCCAGAGTTCTGTACCAGTGTGCTTGTGGGGACAAGTAAGGTAGAAGCAAGAGGAGTGAATCCCCAGTGTGGTTGCTGGGGATATGTCAGTTAGAAGCGGGCTGAGTCAGGTCCCATTGTTGTTGTTGTGGACATGAGGAAGCAGGAGGAGTGAAGCCCCAGTATTAATTATGAAGGCTAGTCAGGAGATAGCTGGATGTGACATGCCCCAGTATTGTTGATGGGAAGAAGATAAGAGGCAGCAGGTGTTGACATGACCCAGTATTGTTGATGGGGACATGTCAGGAGGAAGTAAGCTGAGTCAGACCCTAGTCTGGTTGAGGGGGGTAAGTCAAGAGGCAGCGGGGTATGACAAGCTCCAGAGGCAGCATGGTGTGACAGGCTCCAGTTTTGTTGTTGGGGATGTGTTAGGAGAAAGCAGGAGGACTGATGCTCCAATGTTGTTGACAGGAATGAATCAGGAGCTAGCAGGATTAGTCAGACCCCAGTGATGGTAAACAGTGCAAGACAGGCAAAAGGTGTCAGTGCATGTTGGCCACAGTGATGATAAACAGGGCAAGGCAAACAGAAGGTGTTAGTGTATGTTGTTTCTAGTGACGGTAAACAGGGCATGGCAGGCAGAAAGTGTCAGTACAAGGTGGTCTCCATGATGATAAACAGGGCAAGGCAAGCAGAAGGTGTCAGTGCCTGTTGGTCCCACTGGTGATTTTGGAGACATGGCAGGAAGAAGCAGGATGTGTGTGGCCCAACTGGCCATGTCGGGGACATGGCAGGACTTGGTTTTGGTGTGTTGTAGCCCTCAAAATGACTTCTCAGGTCTAAGAGGCAGCAGTAGTGTGTTTGTTGCCCAACTGATGGTATTGGGGAACCAGAAGGACTCAGCATTGGTGTCTTGTAGCCCTCAGAATGGCGTCTTGGGTCTGGGAGGCAGCAACAGTGTGGTTGTTGAAGTGTGGCCCAACTGGCTTTGTTGTGGACATAGCGGGACTCATCATTGGTGACTTATGGGCCTTGGAATGGTGTCTTGGGCCTGTGTCGTTTTGAAGTATGACCCAACTGGCTGTATTGGGGATACAGCAGGACTCAGCAATGGTGTGTTGTAGCCCTTGGAATGATATCTCAAGCATAGGAGGCAGCAGCAGTATGGTTGTTGAAGTATGGCCCAATTGTCAGTGTTAGGGATACTGCAGGACTCAGCATTAGTGTATTATTACCCTCATAATGGCTTCTTGGGTCTGAGAGGCAGCAGCAACGTATTTCTTAGTGTAGCTCAACTGGTGGTGTTGGTGACCCAGGAGGACTCAGCACTGGTGTCTTGTGGCCCTCATGATGGCTTTTTGGCATGGGAGGCAGCAGTAGTGTGGTTGTTTAAGTGTGGCCAAATTGGCAGTGTTGGGGACACAGCAGGATTCAGCATTGGTTTCTTGTGGACCTCAGAAAGGCTTCTCAGGCCAAGGAGGCAGCAGCAACGTGTTTCTTAGTGTAGCCCAACTGGTGGTGTTGGGGACACAGGAGGACTCATCATTGGTGTCTTGTGGCCCTAGCGATGGCTTTTTGGGCATGGGAGGCAGCAGCAGTGTGGTTGTTTACGTGTGGCCCAATTGGCAGTGTTGGGGGTCACAGCAGGATTCACCATTGGTGCCTTGTGGTCCTCAGAAAGGCTTCTCAGGTCTGGGTGGAAGTAGTGTGTTTGTTGACGTGTAGACCAACTGGTGGTGTTGAGGACACATCAGGACTAACATTGGTTTGTTTTAGCCTTCAGAATGGCTTCTCGGGCCAAGGAGTCAGCAGCAGTGTGGTTGTTGAAGTTTGGCTCAACTAGTCGGCATTGGGGAAACAGCAGGCAGATGTAATCATTCAGTCACTGGATGTTGCTGAATGCTGGATGTAGGCCCCATTGTTGGTAGCTGGGTTATGGCAGGCAGACAGGCAGCGCACCTACAGGATGATCTAATTCCTTTCAATCATCTTGTCACTTACATGGCAAATCTGGAAACCCAAGCAAAGGTAGAACAATTTTCAGGAACACTAGCTTCTCCATCAAGTGTGGTAACAGCCTGGAGCGATGAGGCCTTACGATGTCCCCAATCATCAAAAAAACTCTTTCACTGGGACACTTGGTAGACAAGAGAGATAGTGCTGAGCCACTTTTGCTAGGTCTGGCCAGATGCTAGACTTGAGGGAAAAATATGCCAGAACAACTGTGTCCATGTTCTTGATAGTCTCTGCAAGATAGCATGTCACCGAGATTTGAGCTGCCATTCCCTTTGAATGTGTTGGACATCTTTCTTCCCAGCTGCTTTCGCTATCGCCTGGAACAGAAGTAATGATTGTCTCTGTTTTACTGTGAAGAAGGGAATGCTAGACGCTGACGTCAGGGTACTGCTTTGACTTGCACTAATTTCTGATGTGAACAATAATGGTATTTCCTCCTGTGCTACATCCCTTCTCTGTCTCAAACTCTGGGCTCTAGTTGGTAGATCTTCTCTGTCAGCATGTTCTTCATATGTGTGAGATTGTTGGCCTCCAGTGCAAGTCTCCCTTTCACACATGGATCATATAATATAGTGATCATTAGGGATGTGCAGGGTAAAAAAAAATAATTTTCATTTTTGGTTCGTTTTCAGGAGGCTTTTCTTCCGCATATTTCAGTTCATTTTCAGGAGGTTTTTTTCCCCACAAATTTCGGTTCATGGATTGCTTGATTCATTTCATTAGTGTGAAAAAAAATGAAGCAAACAATAAAGAAAAAAAAACAAAAATGGCCAAAAAAATGAAAACTAGACTTCCCTCTAGGGATATGCAGAAGGAAAAAATGTGTTGCTATTCGGTATTCGTTTTACCGGGACCCAAATCCGTTGCATCTGTTTTCATAGGGGGAAACCCGATTCTTCCATTAGTTGCATTCGGTATTCGTTTTCCATTAAAGTTGGAAAAACAAAAAAAAACAACCCATAATTAACTACAACCCCCCACCCTCCTGAACCCGCCCCCCCCCCCCCCCCCCCAAGACCTGCCAAAAGTCTCTAGTGGTCCAGCGTGGGTCCTGGAGCGATCTCCTGCACTCGGGCCATTGGCTGCCAGTATTCAAAATGGCGCTGATAGACTTTGCCCTTACTATGTCACAGGGGCTACCAGTGCCATTGGTCAGCCCCTGTCACATGGTAGGAGCAAAGGCTATCAGCGCCATTTTGAATACCAGCGGTCGATGGCCCGAGTACAGGAGATCACTCCAGGACCCCCGCTGGACCACCAGGGACTTTTAGCAAGTCTTGGGGGGGGGGGGGGGTCAGGAGGGTGGGGGTTTTATTTGTTAATGATATGTTGCATTCATGGGGGTTTGCCATACGTTTCGTGGACCCACGAATGCAACGAATAGGAACCTATATGTTGCAGATTGCACATTCGTTCAAAATGAATGCATATCCCTACTTCCCTCCCACCTTCCTGGAAAAATGCCAGGGCCAGGTTCTGCCAAGACCCCTATTTACCTGCTTCACTGGGGATCCGCTGGCTACAACTAGGCTGAAGCCTCGGGCTTGCATAGGCCTTGGTCTAGGCTGGATCCCAAATCCAGGCCTGACACCACAGCCTGGCTCGGAAGCCAGCTCCTGACTCTGGGACCTCAGCCTGGAACTAAGCCTGATGCTGCAACCCAATCCAGAGGCCAGGTCCTGATACCGGAGCCTCAGCACGGACCCAGGCCCAACGCTGTCACCTGACCCAGATGCCAGGTCTCGACGCTGGGACCTAAGCTTGGACCCAGGCCCAAGGTCGAGGCAGGGGCCAGGAGGCTGGGTCCTGACACCTGGACCTTGGCCTGGGGTCAGGCCAGGCTTCAGAGGCCAGGCCTGGGAGCTGCTCTTCTCACTCCTCTTTCTTCGCATCTTTAATGACATATGATGGCATCTGCTGGGGTCACAATAGAGTTAACTCCAGGACATTCAACCCAGCAGATGGTGCCATTTTGATATTGCTCTGTGCCTCCACTGAGACCCCAGCATTGCACTTGGGCCTAGGCTGCAGTCCCTGCTTTAGGCCTCTGCCTACGTCCTAGGTGAGGTCCTGGCTTTGGGCCTATACCTAGGCTCGATGCATTGGTTTAGAATGAAACAAACAAATAAGGTTTGTTTCATTTGGGGGCCCCCCGATTTGGATTTGGTCCCCCGAATGAAACAAATTAGCCTTATTCGTCACATTTTACACTTTTGTTTTAAATGAATGCATATCATTAGTGAGCATGTATGTGGGGTTTGTAGCCAGAGGTCCTAGTCTCTCCAAGGACACCAAAGAGCACAGCACCTCACCTTTCATTCCCTCTTTATATTAAAAGTGTTCCCACTTTTCTACTAGGATGTTTACTATAGAGATGGTATCTCCCAAATTGGCTTTTGTGGCTTTCAGCTCCTCTGTGGTATCCTTAAAGTGCTTCAGGATTTTCAAAAGCTGTCTCATCATTAGGCAATCCTGATACTTTAGAGAAACCTGAACACCTATCTCCATTTCCCGAGAGAGATTACACAGGATTGTCTGCTGTTCCACTAGCATCTGCAGCATCAAGTAGGTAGAATTCCAGTGGGTATCCACTAGGGATGTGAATCGGATCCGATATTGGATCCGATTCACATCCGATATCGGATCCGATTCACATCTATAGAGATGTGAATCGGAACCAGAATCGGATCCGATATCGGATCCGATTCACATCCCTAGTATCCACATCTACGATGAGACGCTTGTGAGGTATCTCTAATTCCTCATAAGAACATAAGAAATTGCCATACTGTGTCAAACCAAGGGTCCGTCAAGCCCAGCATCCTGTTTCCAACAGTGGCCAATCCAGGCTACAAGTACCTGGCAAGTACCCAAAAACTAAGTATATCCCATGCTACTGATGCTAGTAATAGGCTAGCAGTGACTATTTTCTAAGTCAAGTCCCAGTAGAGATCCCTGAGGCACTCCACTGCCCACTCCCCTCCACTGAGAAAATTGTCTATTTAATCCTACTCTATGTTTCCTGTCTTTTAGCCAGTTTTTAATCCACGGAAGGACATCGCCACCTATCCCATTACTTTTTACTTTTCCAAGAAGCCTCTCATGAGGAACTTTGTCAAACGCCTTCTGAAAATCCAAATACACTACATCTACCGCTTCACCTTTATCCACGTGTTTATTAACCCCTTCAAAAAAGTGAAGCAGATTTGTGAGGCAAGACTTGTCTTGGGTAAAGCTATGTTGACTTTGTTCCATTAAACCATGTCTTTCCATATGTTCTGTGATTTTGATATTTAGAACACTTTCCACCATTTTTCATGGCACTGAAGTCAGGTTAACTGGTCTGTAGTTTCCCGGATTGCCCCTGGAGCCCTTTTTAAATATTGGGGTTACATTAGCCATCCTCCAGTCTTCAGGTACAATAGATGATTTTAATAATAGGTTACAAATTTTTACTATGTCTTAGACTTCTGGCATTAGCATACAAACATTTCAAAGTGTGTTTTTTATTTGTATTTTCATTCTGCTTCTTAATTGATAGGGATAAATTGGAATCTTTTAGCTCAGGTGAGTTTTTAATTACAGGCACTTGGACTACTTTCCTTATTATTGGAACCTCACTGTTGGGATGCCTTCCTCCCTCCGAACGATACGCTGCTGAGCGACTGTCGGCTTTCCCCTTTGTAAGAACATAAGAACATAAATTGCCATGCTGGGTCAGACCAAGGGTCCATCAAGCCCAGCATCCTGTTTCCAACAGAGGCCAAACCAGGCCACAAGAACCTGGCAAGTACCCAACACCAAGAAGTTCCCATGCCAGTAATAGCAGAGGCCATTCCCCAAGTCAGCTTTATTAATAGCAGTTAATGGACTTCTCCTCCATGAACTTATCCAAACCTTTTTTGAACCCAGCTACACTAACTGCACTAATCACATCCTCTAGCAATAAATTCCAGAGCTTAATTGTGCATTGAGTGAAAAAATTTTTTCTCCAATTAGTCTTAAATGTGCTACTTGCTAATTTCATGGAATGCTCCCTAGTCCTATTATTTGAAAGTGTAAATAACCGATTCACATGTACTCATTCAAGACCTTTCATGATTTTAAAGACCTCTATCATATCCCCCCTCAGCCGTCTCTTCTCCAAGCTGAACAGCCCTAACCTCTTCAGCCTTTCCTCATATGGGAGTTGTTCCATCCCCTTTATCATTTTGGTTAGCCTTCTCTGTACCTTCTCCATTGCAACTATATCTTTTTTGAGATGCGGCAACCAGTTTTTGAGATGCGGCGACCAGTTCTAGTTTAAAAGCTACTCTATCTTCTTTTTAAAAGTTAGTGCCAGCAACTTGGTTCCACCCTGGTTAAGGTGGAGCCCATCTCTTCGGTAAAGACTCCCCCTTCCCCAAAAGGTTACCCAGTTCCTTACAAAACTGAATCCCTCTTTCTTGCACCATTGTCTCATCCATGCATTGAGATTCTGGAGCTCTGCCTGCCTCTGGTGACCTGTGCATGGAACAGGGAGCATTTCAGAGAATGCTACAATGGAGGTTCTGGATTTCAGCTTTCTAACTAAGCACCTAAATTTGACTTCCAGAACCTCCGTCTCTCTTTGAGGCAGCTAATAAACAGAAGTTAGTGTATTTCCCAACCTTCCCACCTCTCTCCCACCCACAGAGAGAGGAAGGAGTGTGAAGCATTTGTGGATATCCAGATTTTGCATGTGAAATGCACATTGCTCCCCTGTGCCTTCATCAACAGTGCATGCAGGCAACTATGGCAATGCTTGTACAAAACTGGGGATGACCTTTCTGCTTAAAATGGTCTTGGAGGGTACTTTATAGTTTGGCGCTAAGAGCTTTAGCAAACACCTGAGACCTATGTTCTCTACTATCTGCAAGGGTTGATCATGTAAAGTGATCATCTCACCGATAGTCAGGGCCGGCGGAAGCACTAGGTGAACTAGGCAGTCGCCTAGGGCGCCAGCTTCCTGGGGGTGGCACTGCCCCGGTAAAATTAAGAGAGCCGTAGCCTGCCCCGGTAAAAATAAAAGAGAGCCGCTACCCCGGTAAAAATGAAAGTGAGCCGCTGCCCCGGTAAAATTAAAAGAGCTGCATTAAGCCGCCGCCCCATCCCCCCCCCCCCCCGATAAAAATAAAAGAGCCGCTGCCGGCAGCCCGCCCCCAAAGACAGATTTAATTAATTATCATGGCGCCGGCCACAACAGACCCATCTGACCTCCTCCCCCAACAAAACCCGATCTGATTGCTCAGCCAGCAGGGGAGGATTGACCTATCGGGGGATTGGGCTTCCCCCAGTGGGCCGGTCTAGCTGGTCATGTGGTCTCGACCGCGTGCAGCCTGCATTCAGCCCAGTGACCTCCATCAATTCAAGAGCCTAGTCAGCCCCTGCTAGAGACCAAGCAGCGGGGGCCGAAGAAATAAAAATCGTGGCCGGCGGAGGCCGAAGAAAAGAAGATGGGCTGGCCCGGCGCCTCCCAGACAGCCCCCGCGGGAGACCAAGCCCGCAAGAGCCGAAAAAATTTGAAAGCAGGATCCATGCTATAGAGGTGGGTGTGATGAAGAAATGTCATTTTGGCTCCCCCCCAACAATTCTTCTGTCTAGAGACGCCACTGATTTTCTGTGACCTTAAGCATTAGTACAAGAAGGATTACGGGGGGATGCTGGAGAGGCACACACATGCATTGGCCCCTGGGCGCCGGAGATCCTTGGTGCGCCACTGGGTGCAAGCCATATGGGGCTGCAAGCGGTGGCAAAGAGGAGTGGAGATTTGGTGGGCTGCGAGCAGTGCCCAACCCTCTCGTGACCCAGAAAATCACACAGTCGGCGGGTGTGATCGAGAATGAGGTAGGAGTTGGGGCCGAGACCGGAGAGTGGCGGCGTGACCCGGGGGGGGGGGGGGGGGGGCGCAAGGGAGAAGGCTCGCCTAGGGCGCCAAATCCTCTTGCACCGGCCCTGCCAATAGTCCTACTCTCCACTTTGGATTCTGCCTGCCACTGAACACCACCCCATTTCCTCCATTGTGGGCTGTTGTTTCTTAGGTATAGCTGGGGACTGCTGCTGCTGGCCTGCCACCTGACTGGTAGAAGAAGCCGAAGGCTTGGAAGCAGCTTGAGAAACACTCATTAGAGATGTGAATCGTGTGATCGATTGTCTTAACGATCGATTTCGGCTGGGGGGGAGGGAATCGGATTGTCGCGGTTTTGTTTTTGTAAATATCGTGTAAATCGTAAATCGGGGGAGGGCGGGAAAACTGGCACACTAAAACATCCCTAAAACCCACCCCGACCCTTTAAATCACCTCCCGACCCTTTAAAACCCTCCCGAACCCCCTCCAAAATGCCTTAAATTACCTGGGGTCCAGAGCGGGGGTCCCGGTGTGATCTTTTACTCTCGGGCCTGCGGTGCGTTGTAGAAATGGCGCCGGCGCTACCTTTGCCCTGTCAGGGCAAAGGTAGCGCCGGCGCCATTTTGTTTTTTGTTCCCCTACGTCAGGAGCGTAGGAGATCGCTCCCGGACCCCCGCTGGACCCCCAGGGACTTTTGGCCAGCTTGGGGGGGCCTCCTGACCCCCACAAGACTTGCCAAAAGTCCAGCAGGTGTCCGGAACGACCTCCTGCAGTCGAATCGTGTTGCCGTACGGCCGGCCATCCAGTGCTCCTACCATGTGATAGGGGCCGGCCAATGGCATGAATACCCTGTCACATGGTAAGGGCAAAGGGTCATCGGCGCCATTTTTATTAACGCAGCCGATGGCCCGAGAGCTCCCCGCGCTGCCACTAGACCACCAGGTAATTTTAAAACCTTTTTTAGTGGTTCGGGAGGGTGGGGGAGGGTTTTTTGATTATCGGATCGGGCGCAGCCGATAATCAAAATTCAAATCGGGCTGGGCGATAAAAATTTTAAGATTTGGATCGGAACAGGAACCAATCAGATTCCAGTTCCGATTCACATCTCTACTGTAGTGCATTCTCTCTCTGTGTTGTTCAACATTATACACAGAGTGAACATTATACACAGAGTGAACACTTTAGTTAGTGCCACACACGCATTCACGTCATTGAAAATAATAAAGGTAAAATCATCTTTTGTCCAGCTCTCCTCTTCAGGTTCACGGCCTATCCTGTGCTGGGGAACACTTGCAGACCTTTGCTACATCTGGGTGAGACCTTCATCTACAGAGACTGTCTGAGCTACTGTGATATTTCTGGACTACAGCACTGTCCATTCCTTGGGCAATATTCTACTCATCAACTGCAGTATAATAAAGCTTTCTCTCCTCAGTGTCTGCTTACTAAGAGTCTAGCCAATCGTTGTGGTTCCCCACAGGGCCCTTCCCCGAGGGAGGAGTCATCACCACTTCGACCAAGAGTCCACAATATGCCACAAATCCAACAGTTTTAAAGGGAAAATGCCCTCAGAAGAAAAGCAGGTGCAAATCTCTGGCAATTTCAAAGTGTTGGCACACTCATATTTTCTTTTAAGAACTGGTACAAAGTTTGCTGCTAAAAGTATCCACAGACTTTGCAACTAACCATGAGCTTTTTTCATTTCACAGTTTTCAGAGGCACTAGGGATTCATTTAGTTTAAAATCAATCAAACCAAAAATAGGCCTTTTCTGTTTGAATTCCTTATTCATTTCAAATGAATGTACATGTGTATCTTGGAGTATGAGTGTTTTGCACACTTTTAATTAGCATGGAAATTATGAATAATTCTCCTGTCCAAGAAAAGTTACTTATAATTCTTAATTCACGAGAAGACTAAAATTCATGTTGATGTGCACTTTTCTAAATAGGTGGCAGTTGGAAACATATTTTGAAGTTATTATTGAAGAGCTAGCTGAAGACCAATAATGACTTCTAAAATCAGCTGGAAATGTATTTTTTTAAGTTAGCATGTAAGAACTGGATGTTGTCCAGACCTCAGGCAGCTGTCAGTCACAGATATGCTAGAATTAATTTGAAACTTGATATGTCGGTTTCCTGTTCCACTGTAATAGGTCATTATAAGCAGGAAACAGAAAACTGAGGTACAATGCTTTAAGTCAGAGCGGGTGCAATTGTAACTGGCTTTCATGTGAGACCTATGAGGTATTTAGCTGTCGAAACCTAGACTCTTATGAAAATACATTTTCATCTGAATTTGAAGTTATTATAATGAAACACCCAAAATGTGCAATATCTTCTAAAACTGTTTCTAAATGTTACATACATAGGGGCAGATTTTCAAAGGCTATGCGCATAACATAAGCTCGTAACCCAAGAAAATCTGCCCCTGCGCACGCTGAGACTATTTTGCATAGGCTCGGCGGCGCGCGCAATCCCCGGGACGCGCGTATGTCCTGGGGCTCGCAAAAAGGGGCGGTTCAGGGGCATGGCTAGGGGCGTGGCGGCGGTCTGGGGGCAGTCCGGGGTCGGGGTTGAGTGCTCCGGTACAGTGGCCTGTGCCGGGGCATGGCGCACCGGCAACTGGCCGGCGCGTGCAAGTTACGCCTGCCTCGGGCAGGTGTAAGTTTTGGAGCAAAGGTAGGGGAGGGGGATTTAGTTAGGGATGGGGGATGGGTTAGATAGGGGAAGGTGGGGAGGGCCAGAAAAAAAGTTCCCTCCAAGGGAACGGGGAAAGCCATCGGGGCTCCCCTAGGGCTCGGTGCGTGCAAGGTGCACATGTGTGCACCCCCTTGTGCGCGCCGAGCCTGGATTTTCTAACATGCACGCGGCAGCACACGCATGTTATAAAATCGGGCATAGATTTTAAGACCTGGCCCTTAGAGAAAGGCACTTCAACACTGAGATAAATTCATATCAGAGGAGGAAAGAGGTCTCTTTCTTGAGGGCTTAGAAGTAGTGGTCTGATTGGACTATGAGGGAGGTATTGTGACTGTCACAAGATTATTTGGGAGGGTGGAGGGGGATGCGTCTTGGGAAGGGGAGGGGAAGCTTGTGATCTGCAAATTTGAAGGGCAAGGAAATTCTCCATGCTAACCATTCCTTCCATTTCTGGTTGTTTGGCATGGTGTATTTGGACCTGTCTAGGCACGTTTAGGACTAATCATTCATGTAACATCATTTACAAGGCATGTGTTCAATTTTCATCAATAGCAGGCACACAGTTCAAGACAGCATAACTTGCTATTTCCTGTGCATGTACTAAAGTCTCATTTGTATCCAATGTCCCTTTTATTTTAATGGTCAGTCACACAAATTTTAGTGCATTATTACTAATGTTTTCTGATCTTGGTTTAGCATGCATGATAGGCCTTTGAAAAACAATTTTCAAAGAAAGTTACCTGGATATATGGACATTTACCTGGGTAAAATGTCCTGACTGAAAATTGTCCTCCTCAAACATGGCCAAAAGTTCACATGGATTCCATGGTGCATGTTCTTTTATCCACACTAAAAATAAGCATTTGTATGGGACTGTTTGGATCAGGGGAGGAAAACATTGTGGGTTCATTTGATTTTCAAATATACATGTGCTATTTTGTCCTTCCTCTGCCATCTGCAATGTACACAAATTCTTTTAGGGCACATAATTAACATTTTCTAATTTTCAGAGAAACAATGTGGGAAGTTTCTATTTGAAAATTGTCCCAGCGTACGTATTTTTCAAGAATCCATGTAGCTTGCACCTATGCAGGCTATTTAAAAATTATCCACTTAATGCATAGTACCTTATTTTTAGCAAGTGCTAAATGGCCTTTACCATGCATGCTAAGCTGTATTACACAGGCCCCCAAAATTTCATTACAATACCATGACAACATAGCCCAAATGTAATCACATGAATGGGATTAAGTACTTTTGATTATTTGCTAACATTTTTATTTTTTTATTTCAGAGACACCATGAAGAACAGAGAAAATCTGAATGGCTAAATGCTACAGAGCAAACAGTTAACATATAATATATTTCAGGAGTGGGTGAAGGTTGTATATGATGGTACCAGACTAACATCTGGACACATACAAATTAATTCTGTTCACAACATTAACCACTGAATATCAAGAAAGTTGTTTGCTAAGGCCCCTGTTAACGATAAAAAAAAAAATGAGTAGCTTGTGATAATTCTATAAATATAAATACAAAATCACACAAGTATACATATTTCAGTGGAAATTATATAAATAGCCTAGAAAATTATTTGCATATGTATATTTTTAAAAGTTATTTTATCTTTTCATGAGTTGATGTTTTAGAAATCAATGGCTGATATTTATAGTGAGGTATTGAAAGAGACTATGTAAGAATGAATTTTGATGGGCCATGCAAAATAGTGACTTGTATAGTATTATATATATTCTAAATGGTAGATTTTAAAAGGTGTGTGCGCACACATGGACGTGCAGATTTTATATCATGTGCGTGTTGTGCCTGCGACACAATCGGGCCTTCCCCTGTTTCGTCCCAATCAGCTCCAAGTAAGGAGCAGGCTGGGAAGGACCTTTCCTACACACTTACACCTTCCCTCTTCCCCTCTCCTCCCCACCCCCTAAACCCTTTGATGGAACTTAAGTTTTTTTTGTTTTATTGCTTACTGCTCCGTAGGAGCTGAAGCAACTTGCGCATGCCGGCCGATTGCCGTCACGTGCTTCCCTAGGAAAGCGGCTAATGGCCGCTGTCTCTGCCGGCCTCCGCCCCACTCTGCCTCGCCCCTCCCCACCCAGACCATGCCCCCCCGGCCCGCCCCCTTTTCAGGGCCCGGCAATTATGCATGTATCATCATTTACACACATGGCTGGGCCCTTTTGAAAATGCGCTTGATGTGCGCAGGGCCTGGCCACGTGCATAAATGACAATATTTACACACATGGGCAATTTAAAATTCAGCAGTAAGCATGGTATATGCATTTCTGCATCATACTTGAAAAATGTGTGCAATTGCTTTGCTTTCCAGAAATATTGCCTGACAATTCATAAGAAAATAAGAAGTTGCCATACTGGGTCAGACCAAGGGTCCAACAAGCCCAGCATTCTGTTTCCAATGGTGGCCAATTCAGATTACAAGTACCTGGCAAATACCCAAGCATTAAATAGATTCCATGCTACTAAAGCCAGTAATAGCAGTGCTTATGCCCGAATTCAACTTGATTAATAGCAGGTAATGGACTTCTCCTCCTGGAACATATCCAATCCTTTTTTAAATCCAGCTAAACTAACTGCCCTAACCACATCATCTATCAACAAATTCCATAGCTTAATTGTACATTGAGAGAAAAATAATTTTCCCTAATTTGTTTTAAATGTGCTACTTGCCAACTTCATGAAGCACCCTCTAGTCCTTTTATTATCTGAAAGAATAAATAACTGATTCACATTTACCCATTCTTGTCCTTTCATGATTTTATAGATCTCTATCACATCCCCCCTCAGCCATCTCTTCTTCAAGCTGAACAGTCCTTACCTCTTTCGCCTTTCCTCATAGGGGAACCGTTCCATCCCCTTTATCATTCATTTAATATTTCTAACTAAGGGGGTCATTTTCATAGCATATTGGGGCAGAGTCAGCCCCGGAAGAGGAGGAGTCGGGGCGGACGCGGCGGAAACTTCGCTGGCGATGAAAAGGTAAGAACCCTTTTTGCTGTCAGTAGCACACCCAATAGCACCACCTTTTACGATGGCGCTATTGGGTGCAAAAGCCGGCAGCTATAGCACCTCAGAGGTGTGATTGCTGCCGGCTTTCACAGGCCCGCCCCCCACTTCGCTCCCGTCCCCCATTACCGCTGGATTATCTAAGGTCTGCGGCCTTAGAAAATCCAGGCCTAAATCTATAAATACAGTACCTATCTATCTAGATTTCTACCTATCTAGCTTTATAATGGCTATGGTAAGACAATACCCAATGAAATATTTTAGTGTTACAAGATAATGCAGATATCGGAATAGAAATATTTATTGACAAATAATGAGTGAGGTACAGTATAGCTGATCAGATTGGAGAAATAGTTGTAGAGCAGCAAACTATGAACCTGGAAAGTCAAGATTTGAATCCTGCTTTTCCCACTGATGCTCCTTGTGATTTTGGGTGAAACATTTCACCCTCCATGGCCTCAAATATAAACTATTTGCTAAGCATTTTCCCATAGATACAGAATGGAAGAAAGCCTTTCTTAAATAGACTTCTGAGGCCTGGATTCACCATTCTACTGCAGAATGGTGAATCCAGCGAAAACTGGGGGGGGGGGGCTGCGAAAGCCCGCAGCCTTCGCACCACTGCGGTGAGCCAGCTGCCGGCTTTCGCACCGAGTAGCGACACCATACAAGGTGTAGTTATTCGGCGTGCTACTGGCGACGATAACGTGTCTTACCTTATCACCGCCAGCGAAGACATCGCGGGGTCCACCCCGACGCTGCCCCGACTCCTCCCCTCGCCACCCCGACTTCGCCCCTGGCAAGCTATCGCACGTGAAAAGGGACTTTTCGCATGCGATAGCTGCTTATCGCACGTGATAAGCAATAGAAAATGACCCCCTTAGATTGTAAAACTTCTGGGATAGGGACCTACCAACTGTACCTGAATTTGTACCTTGCTTTGAACTTAGATTTGGAAAAGCAAGTAATTAAATTCATATAAAAAGCTGTCACATTAAAAATCATATACTAGCAATTATCAAACAGTTAACATGGCATTGGAGGCATACACTGGAACACAGCATTATTATTTTTTTTTTTAATGGGTATCTGCTGTAATTAACTAAAGTGAAAAAACAAAGTTAAGCACTAGCTTTAACGTGTTCAGCACAATTTGCATTGTGTGTTCATCTGTTTTGGATGAAGTCCCTTCCCTTTTAAATGTAACAGAGATTCACTATGATGTTATTATGCATAATCCACTTATTATACTTATGTATTAACCTGTGTAGATTATTGTAACTTGTTCTATTTTGGGTTGCCAAATTATTCATTAACAACTTTGCAAATATTATTGAATTCTGCCGGCCATCTAATTTCAGGCAGAGGCTGAGATGAGCATAATTTCACCGGTGTTAAAAGAATTTCACTGGTTACCTGTAAGGGAGCGGGTAAAATTCAGAGTTCTAGTTCTATTTAAGGCATTGAGGCTTAATAGATCTGAATACTTAAAATGTCAGCTGGTAATGTATATTCCAGGTAGACATTTGCTATCTAGAACCTATTTCATGGTACCCCCTGTAAAATCTGCTCATCTAGCTAGCATGTGGAATCATGCTTTATTTGTGGTCCAGATTGCTATAATGCTCTGTCAAGCTATATAAGAGAGAATGATGACATTAAGATCTTCTGGAGGCATCTTAAGACCTTATTTTTCCAAGATGCATTTGCAGCAATGTAATTAGAAATGTATTTAACTATATTGTTTTGTTTGATTTTACAGATTTTATTTGATGTATTGTTTTAAATGATTTTAAATGTTGTACTTAGCACTGTCTTGATATAGGTGAAAGATAAATATTTGAAATAAATACATAATAAATATTCTTGCCCCTGGTTAGTGCCTTCAACACCCAACTGAACAGATGTGCAAATTGAGCAGATATAAAAAATAAATATATATATATATATATATATATATATATATATAGTATTTTACATGCATTGTTCTAAACAACCATCAACCATTGAGGATACATGTGCTTTACAAACAAAATAATAATAATAATAGCAATAATAATATTAGCATACTGCTTTCTATTTAAAAAAAAAAAGCTCATTTGAAATATATGGACTAGTGAATGCAAAACAAAGGAACACAAGCATTTCCAAGCTGTTGTAGCTCTAGAGTGCTCTGGTAGTGGGTTTCTATGGGAAATCATTATCTTTCTCTGCTTTATTCTGCTCACTTTTGGTTGGGTAATAAAGTAAATTAAAAGAAAAATGATAATCCTTGCTGTCTTTCCATATTCATCAGTCACCATATAGTGATGGCCTGTACAGTATGGTTATCAGCTAAGTGCTAAGAATTCAAAACTGTTGAGATCTTTTTGATTTGTAAAGCACAGTATAAAAATACATTCTGTGACTATACAGAAAAAACAAATACAATGGCAGAGAAGGATTGCTGGACCCACCTAATCTACCTAATCTGCTTCCTTTTGCAATGATACAGAGTAGAGATGTGAATCGTGTCCTCGATCGTCTTAACGATCGATTTCGGCTGGGAGGGGGAGGGAATCGTATTGTTGCCGTTTGGGGGGGTAAAATATCGTGAAAAATCGTGAAAAATCGTAAAAAAATGAAAAAACGTAAAATCGCAAAACCGGCACATTAAAACCCCCTAAAACCCACCCCCGACCCTTTAAATTAAATCCCCCACCCTCCCGAACCCCCCCCACAAATGACTTAAATAACCTGCGGGTCCAGCGGCAGGTCCGGAACGGCAGCGGTCCGGAACGGGCTCCTGCTACTGAATCTTGTTGTCTTCGGCCGGCGCCATTTTCCAAAATGGCGCCGAAAAATGGCGGTGGCCATAGACGAACACGATTGGACGGCAGGAGCTCCTTCCGGACCCCCGCTGGACTTTTGGCAAGTCTTGTGGGGGTCAGGAGGCCCCCCCCCAAGCTGGCCAAAAGTTCCTGGAGGTCCAGCGGGGGTCAGGGAGCGATTTCCCGCCGCGAATCGTTTTCGTACGGAAAATGGCGCCGGCAGGAGATCGACTGCAGGAGGTCGTTCAGCGAGGCGCCGGAACCCTCGCTGAACGACCTCCTGCAGTCGATCTCCTGCCGGCGCCATTTTCCGTACGAAAACGATTCGCGGCGGGAAATCGCTCCCTGACCCCCGCTGGACCTCCAGGAACTTTTGGCCAGCTTGGGGGGGGCCTCCTGACCCCCACAAGACTTGCCAAAAGTCCAGCGGGGGTCCGGAAGGAGCTCCTGCCGTCCAATCGTGTTCGTCTATGGCCGCCGCCATTTTTCGGCGCCATTTTGGAAAATGGCGCCGGCCGAAGACAACAAGATTCAGTAGCAGGAGCCCGTTCCGGACCGCTGCCGTTCCGGACCGCCGCTGGACCCGCAGGTTATTTAAGTCATTTGGGGGGGGGGGGGTCGGGAGGGTGGGGGATTTAATTTAAAGGGTTGGGGGTGGGTTTTAGGGGGTTTTAGTGTGCCGGCTCACGATTCTAACGATTTATAACGATAAATCGTTAGAATCTCTATTGTATTGTGTTCCATAACGGTTTAAGACGATATTAAAATTATCGGACGATAATTTTAATCGTCCTAAAACGATTCACATCCCTAATACAGAGCTCAGTTGATCTCTGACTTTCCTTTCACTTCTTTCCAACTAATGATCCTCAGTGCTTATCCCATTCATTTTTCAATTCTAGATTTTGCCCTCACCACCTCCCTTCTGTAAAGAAATATTTTTAATACTTCCTGGAATCTTAGATATAGATATATAATGGCCTCTTGTTCAAGAGCATCTTTTCCACTGAAAAATATGTGCTTCTTATGAATTATTTATACTCGTGTGTACTGTGAATATCTATGCTTCTTCTCCTGGGTATACATATCTAAGTCCTCATTTCAAAGGGCTTCTGGCACAGACCTTGTACTATTTTCGTAGTTGTTTTCTATAATATCTTTGTATCTGAGATATATGAAAAGTGTTACACCAGAAGTGAAAAAATTTAAAACTATCATTTTTTTCCTTGCAAATTTCTTATGAAACAAAAAGTTTAGATTTTGTGTATCCTTTGAGAGAACAATAGCTTTAACATTTCAATTTCATGGTATTTTTCACAAGAATTGAATTTATATCTAAAAGATTTGACATTGAACCATATTGGAAAAAATGTTTGTGGAAAGGCAAAAATATGAACTAAACAATGTACCTCACCTATCTTCTTACAAAGTATCTACAATCATGTGTTTATATGTGTCTATCCTTTTACTGAATAAGATGTGTTAACTACTGAACACATCCCATGCTGCTTATTTACAAGGCAGTTTCTTATTTGTGTTAATTGCACTTTTTCATGCCATGTGTAATGAAACATGGGATTTGTTTATAAGCAAATTACTGTATGAGAATATTTTGCATTTATTCCCAGGATATCTTTTATTTGTCTATATAAGAGTACAGTTCATAGACCGAATTTGTTAACACATCCTAAAGCAATAAGTCTGTGTATCTGAATGTGCAGAGGAGAGTGAATCATCTTGTAAGGTATCTTTTAATTGACTTGTATTCTCCTTGAGGTATTTTAATTAAGATGACTAGATTTGGAAAACAAAAAAAGTGTTCATGAAGTGAAGCTCAATAGATGCCTATTTGTACTAGCAAAAGCAATACATGTTCTGGCTTTACACCATTGTACAATGTCCCATAGGAAATTACTGGAGGGAGTAGAAGGAAGTATCAGTTTTCGAACCAAATTTAAATGTTTTGTTTAAAGTCCATTGAAACTCTTTGCCTATTCATTTATAATTTCCAGTGCAATGAGAAGGTGTAAATGTAGGTGATCTAACCTCATTACTAAAGTTTTGCAAAAGCTGACTTCATTCTAAGGTTTGTGCAGTACTGACAAAATGGAATTGCTTTCTTTTAGGGGGAGGGGGTCAGCAGTTTCCTCATGCTTCTTTGGGCTTATAGCTCAATTGCATCCAGCCTCTATTAGCCTATGATACTATGAGCTTCATTTACCAATACCCATGTTTTTTCTCCATGTTTTAATATCCTCCTCCTAACTCACCCAGCCATTGTAAAACAGTTCTTGGTCAGGAGCCACAAACTGCAGCGCCCTCAAGAACCCAGTTAATGTAACCCCAAGTTTGGCATCTAAGTGTTATTATTGAGCAATGGCTGAAATGCCCTTCCCTATGGGGTTGTGAATATTGCCTTTGTGGCATTCCTCAGTCCTGGCTGGTGCAAAAACAGAAAACCTGACCTAGCAATTGAATCCAAGTCTTCTGCATGGTAGTGTACAGTAGGGATGTGCAATCGTTTTTCCCAAATTATACAATTTCGTTGATTTTTTGAATGAACTTTTCGACTTCTGTTGAGGCGATGAGATCAAATGTTGTCCATGTGTTGAATATGGAGGCATAGAACACACTTGAGGCAGCTTTCATCGCAAGCAGGAAGAGAGAAGGGGTGAGCCCTCACGAGGCTCTTCCTTTTATTGTACATTCATACAAAGGCAGATGATGTGTCATTACATGATTGGCTACTTTCCCATAGCAACAGACGAGTCCCTACACTATTGGCTTTGGCTCAGGGGGTGTGCACGGATCATCTCATTGGCTGCTGAAATCTATACCTCCTGACTTTGTCCTGCCTCTGACTAGGGAACACCCAGCCCCTCTTTCAGGCTAACAGGATTAATTATAAGCCAGAGAAATACATGAAGTCAGGTATCCTCTCCTTGGCAGAGACTTAAGCACAAGTGATGCTTTTATTCAGGCAAAGGTCAGGGAGAAGGGAAGTTAATGTTTAACCCTGATGAAATGGCTTGCTGGCAAGCGCATATTTCCCACATCTCACCCTTTCTGTTTTTGTTTAAGCAGCTCAATAAAGCTTTAGACCCTTACTGAAATCTGTTATGTGTTGGTATGGGCTGGAAATAGGGGAAGGGGGATTATGGAGAGAAGAAAGCTGATTCGACGTGGTGTGCCAGCTGCCGATGAGCTCCTGAATCTCCATATCACCCAGAGCTGGTGCAGGTGGTGTGCCAACGCTGCAGGGCTCAAGATTCCCTATTAAGCAGCATACAAGACATCTTTATATCTGGGCTGAGAGCAAGGTTTCAATATGGATATGAGGGTTGGGTATGCACTGAATACAGCATCACAGGCAGATAATTAAGACAATTACAGTAATTATAATAGAAATCACCCTTTTGAGACCAGAAATATCAGGGAGCCAGGACCATAGCCAGTCCCATGGAGAAGTAGGTATTCTGTCTGAAAGTGGTGCATCAGCAACCATGGTTTCTATCTGCTCTATGGTATGTGTGAGGTTTGCTTTATAGTCTGATATGTACACACAGCAATGAGATCCAATTAATGCACAAACACCACCCTTTAAGGCTAAAATGGTTTCTAAGGTAAAGCTGTTCTGTAATGCTACTTCTCTAATCTGAGTGATTTCTGTTGTGAGTAGTTTTAATGCATGGACTGTCTGATTAAATATGGCAGTCGTCCAGTTAGCTAGGATGTGTAAGTCTCTGTAATTCATAGCTGTCCCCATTGGGGGAAACAGGCTTCTAGCTATCTGAGTTTCTGTATACTTTTCTATGGGATTATTTATCGCCTCCCTTTTGTTACAGAGCCTTGCTTTGGGTAAATTTTTGACTGCATAGTATGAGGGGAGGATGTAGCCTAAAGTGCATCTGTCTCTCCATCTGGGGGGAATGTGCATATATGCTCTACGCCCACATAACATCCATATGTTTCCTAACAGATTAGTGGACATGTCATTGGTTATCATTTGGGCTATATAACTACAAAGGGTAAATCCCTCATCCCCTCTATACTTTCTGTACTTGCTTGGGTCTCCCACTGCACATCCTGAAATCTGCCAATTGCATACATATATGTGGTATAATTATGTAAGTGTTCAGTGATTAATACAAAAGTTCAGTTACAATATGGATATTTCCCAGCTGAATCCCTTTTCCCATCCCCTGTATCATAGTCCCAACAAAGAGCGGCAGTCTCTTGAATACAGCTACCAATGTGTAGTATGGTATTATTAACTGGAGAGTTAATGAAAACACCTCTCTGTAAAGGATAATTAGTCCATACTGTAAGGTTAAATGGTACAGCATGCATCAGTCATTCTCCGCGGGCTTGGGTTGGCATGTGTGCGCAGATCCAACAGTCTGTTCGATTCAACAGGTGTGAAAAGTTCTGTCAGAGTCCTTGTTCTGAAATCGCCATAGCTGGAGAAATAAGGCAAAGGAGGAGGATGCAGAACACAATTGTTAATGAGTTGGCATTCAGGCAAGAAAAAGCGGCTAATAAGTTCTCTGGAGTTTTCTCAAGGCCTTGCTGTTCTAAGAGTTGTGCAGATTGGTTGGATAGGGCCTTGATCTGTCCCCAGGTCATGTGGTGCTGCTTTTTGCAAGAAGTCCGGTCTCTGTCCTTCTGAGGGCTGTGGAGGCTCATGGAGAAGTTGGGGATCGGGTCCTGTAGACCTGGAAACCTTTCCATCTTTCCACGGCTTGATACCTGTGGAAGCAAGCAGAGAAACATATCCTCGTTCCCCATTTTAAGGGAATGGGACCGTACCAGACATTAAATATTCTATACAAAACTGATGGCTGTGGGTGACTAACCCTAGTCCCATAATGATTACTCATGGCTGTGGTCTTAAATTTGATATGTTTAGATGATTTAAAGTGATTTAAAACAATACTTTGTTCTTGTTCAGCCAGTCCTTCTTAGGGGGAAGATCCAGGGGCAATCCCTCCTTTTTCTTTTTGTTTGGTCCAGAGCTCTTAAGGGTATGATTTGCTCTCTCCACAAGGGCTTGCCCTGTGGTGTTGTAGGGGATGCCAAATAAGTATTTAATGTTCAATTATTGACAAAATTCATGCATAGGAATGGCTGCAGTAAGCAGAGCCATTATCAGTTTTCAGAACAGAGGGTAACCCCATTATCAAGAAAGTTTTTATGCAGTGATCAATTTTCATTCAGTAAAATAGCAATAAATGTAAATTAATCATTTAAAGGAAAAGTCATTTGTAGGAAGCTGAATCACAAATGACAAGTATGTCAGACATTATATTAAACATATGTTACACAAGACTGACACATATTCATTCATCTTGCAAATATTCATTTACACAAAACTGACACATATTCATCCATCCTGCAAATATTCATTCATAGTCTTCTTGACATCAAGACAGACAACAGATAACACATAATTTAAGCTAAAAATCTTATCAAAAGGTATCAAAAACAAAATTAGATCAAGGATCAAAAGTCAAAAGTCAAAAGGCATTAGAAAAATGTTAAAATAAACTGCAAAGTGTTCACCTTCACATCTCCTCATGGCAGGAAGGCTGTAAATCTAGAAAATATTAAAAACTGGCATACAGCAAAAAATTACTAAGGTAAGGATTAAAGTGAAGTTTTTACTTTTTTAACCTTGAAGAATCAATTCTATCATTCAATTTAATAAAAATCAATTTGGATTTGCAAGAAAAGGCTTGGGAGGGATTGCTTTATATGTAGCAACCTCTGTCAGTAAAAATTTTAAGGTTCAGAATTCTGTATAAATTTTGTGAAAAAGAAAATAAAACTGAAGTGTCCTTAATACAGAAGGTCTGTAGGCCTGAAAAATAAAAACTATTATACAACAGAATTATTAAAACAATAATATAATATAACTTGTAGAATAGCATAGCGCCTCCTAGTGGAGACCCCATCATTACTTTATAGATTGCAACTATTGTTCCAGGTTGCAATCAATAATACTCTGAGCTTACTTTCAATGTGGAATATCAGAATAGAATTTCTTCTTATAATTATTAGAATAGGAAATTAAACACGCTGTTTGCTCTGCTCTGTCTGCTGCACGCTAAAGTTTGAAAGTATTAAAAGATTAAAGACATATTGAGAGGAAGGGCTAGTGTAGTAGAAGCTAGAGAGAGAAACTGCAGGACTAAGTCCAGTTTTTTTTTCTTTCTTTTCAAAAGTTCTCCCTCCCTCCCCCATGAGTGGCAAGCACGAGTTAACAGAAAGACAGTAAAGGGGGGGAGGAGCAGTGTTTCTCAAAAGAAAAGAACTGCACCCAAGGAACTAATCCTTCAGTCAATAGGAACTTAAAGATAGCTTTGTTTAACAATAGATAACATCAACCATAGACAATGGCTGGCGAGGATTTGCTGATTCCTTGCAGACAGATACTATTTTTCTCCTGTAGGGCAAATTACAATAAAAATAGAAGTTCTGTGCACTGGCAATTCAAGCTATAAACTTAAATCTCAGAAAAATGGAGTCATTTTAAATGTGAGCCAAATTAATTTTGCAAGAAGTGAACATTTCACATGAAATCCATACAGCAATTGTTCAAATTTCAGTACAGTTTTAACATAAGGTTCTGCATACACTTTGTGGGGGAAAATACTCTCAAAGTATGCAGACTTTCTGTAACTGAATTCAAAGACTAAGAGAAACCATTTTTTCCAAATCTGTACTGTTTGTTAAGAGAAACCATTTTTTCCAAATCTGTACTGTTCGTTAAGAGAAACCATTTTTTTTTTCATAGTGATATTTTCTTTGCTTGTAACGCAGGAGTCTAATTAAATCCTTTTTTTCATATTGATATTTTCTTTGCTTGTAACGCAGGAGTGCAGCTGCCTGGCCCAAGGTCTTACACGCTGATTTCTTTGAAGACCTGGGGGCATAGCCACTGCTCATGGCACTCAACTCTATTGCTGCCACACCTAGTTCTTTGTTTCTTTCTGTAATGGGAAAGGCTTGAATCCCTTTCAATAATTCCTCTCTTGTGAGATTTCCATGTTCTAGGTGAAATCCCATGCTGACCGCGGCACATAAATTGTTACCAGGAGCAGTGGTTTGAGATGGTAATTTACCTGGACAAATTGATGATGCAGAATCAATGACTGTCTCAGGCAATGGCAAATGGGGGTACAGGGAGTGGTTGGTGGGGGAAGGGGGTTGCAGGCAAGATGGAGGAAGGCTAGTTTTTCTGACCTCAGTGTTTTCAGTTTCCTGGGGCCTTTTCTCTGAGGTGGACGCAGAGGAAGCCACAGGAGCCATGTGAGTGTGTGTCCCCAGATGTTCTATTTCATTTTCTGTCCCCCTTTGTTCATGGTTCTTTTCTGTGATGGGGAAGGCTTGAAGTCCTTCTAATAATTCTTCTTCTGTAAAGTTTTCTTTCTGCGGTTTCTGCTGAAATTCAATGCTAATCGCCCCACCCAGGCCAGGTTGTGGCTCAATTGTTCTCAAGGACTGCTTTTCTAAAGAAGTGGGGAAGGTGTGAATGGGCTTGGGTGTGGGTATGGAGAGCTGATACAAAGAATTTGCTGTCTCTGAGGAAGACTGAGCATAAGATGGGGGAAGGGTATTTTGATTGAGTCTGCCTGCTTCTAAAAGCACATGGTTTGAAACTGCTGTCTTTAAACTTTTTTTTTCTATGTGTTCGATGGCCTCTGTACATTTTTGCCAGATTAATCTTTGCTTTATGGGAGCTCTGGGAGCTGTATGAAGACAATTGCGGATTAAAATCCAGTCTTGGGTATTTAGAGTTCCCGCCTCCATTGAATACCAAGGGCAACGGCAAGCTATTTCACTTATTAATTTTTCTAAGTCCCCCAGGCTGATTTGCGCTATTTTTCTTCTGGTGATGAAATAATGATTATTGATTATTTTCTGCAGCTCCCTGGCATGTAGCCTCTGCTGTACAGTCAAATCATTGCCCATGCTCACGAATGTGGGGAACAAACTTGCAGAGAAATACTTTAAAGATACTAAAAAATACCTTAAAAATACTTACGATTGCAAATCTGTTGAACGGTATGTACCTAAGCTTTGACCAGCCGAAATAAGCATGGAGTTTATCATCACATGCGTCGGGTCACCAGATGTTGAATATGGAGGCATAGAACACACTTCAGGCAGCTTTCATCGCAGGCAGGAAGAGAGAAGGGTGAGCCCTCACGAGGCTCTTCCTTTTATTGTACATTCATACAAAGGCAGATGATGTGTCATTACATGATTGGCTACTTTCCCATAGCAACAGACGAGTCCCTACACTATTGGCTTTGGCTCAGGGGGTGTGCACGGATCATCTCATTGGCTGCTGAAATCTATACCTCCTGACTTTGTCCTGCCTCTGACTAGGGAACACCCAGCCCCTCTTTCAGGCTAACAGGATTAATTATAAGCCAGAGAAATACATGAAGTCAGGTATCCTCTCCTTGGCAGAGACTTAAGCACAAGTGATGCTTTTATTCAGGCAAAGGTCAGGGAGAAGGGAAGTTAATGTTTAACCCTGATGAAATGGCTTGCTGGCAAGCGCATATTTCCCACACCATGTAGGAGTTGCTATATTGTGAGGATTCGGCCTATCCGGGCTTGCTGGTGGGTTGGTTGGTATTAATTTTGATATTTTGTCCATGAAGTATTGGGCGAGTTTCTCACATGCCTTCGTTGAGTCTTCTTTTGACAATGGGTTGAGGCTTGGTTGGGTTAGGTTGGAGACAAAATTGAAAAGAATTCTGGGGTTGTATTGGTGTTGGTGGATTTTCTTTGAGTAGAATTCTCTTTTGGCTTTGTTGGTGTCTGTTCTGTATATGTGGAGCAATGTTTTGTATCTGTCGAGGTAGAGAGCAGTAGTATGTCTTCGCCATCTTTTCTCCGTTTGTCTGAGACATCATTTGGGTGGGTTGTCCGTATTGATAATTTTGGAGATCATCAGGCATTTGGATTTGGCTATTTCTGCGCTGATGAAGATCCACGAGTTGATGGCGGTGTTTGCATCATTGAGGTCGAGGGAGGTTAGGGCATTGGGGAGTGTTTCTATCAGCTCTTCGCTGGGGCATAGTTTGTGGAATTCAATGTATTTTTTGGATTGGTCAGTTTCAGCGTGGAAGGTTTTCAGTCGAAGTGTGGTCTGGATTAATTTGTGGTCTGACCATAGAATACTGGTTGTCGTAGGTGGTTTGATTGTGGATGTAGCTTTGTCATTGAGGAATATGAGGTCAAGTGTGTGGCCTGATCTCTGGGTAGGTGAGTTGCCAATTTGTTTGAAACCCATTGCGGACATGGTGTCCAGGAGGAGGATGCATGTGTGTAGGGGGGGGGGATGTGTGGCATCGATGTGGAGGTTGAAATCTCCAAGGATGATTGCGGGTAGGTCAATGTTGATTTGGGAGGAGATGGTTTCAATACGGTTGGATAGACTGTGATCTAGGCATTTTGGTGGGGAGTATAATAGCAGTATTTGGAGGTTTCTTGATTTGAAGAGGCCTACTTCAAGTGAGGGGGGGGGGGATGTTATGGTGATGGGGAGATGTGTGAGTTTGAAGTTTTTTTTGGGCCAGGAGGAGTAGGCCACCTCCTTTTTTTTTTGTCTGCGTAGGGAGAAGATGTCATAGTTTGAGCGAGGGAGTTGATTTATTAGTGCTGTGTCAGATTTTTTTGAGCCAGGATTCGGTGACGCATATGAGATCTGGGAGGTTGTCTGTAAGGAGGTCATGTATGATGGGGATTTTTTTGGAGATGGATTGGGCATTTACTAGGAAAAGGGTTAGTGCTGAAATGGTTGGTATGAGGGTGTCGGCGATTGTGGGAATTGTTGTGAGGCGTTGTCGGCATTGAGGGTGGTTGTGGTTTTTGAGTGGGGTGCAGTTGCATTTCAGATGAGGGGGGTTGGGGAGGGTGTGCATGGGGTGCTGGGGGGTGGGGCTGGGAAAGGTGAGGGTTTGGGGCCTTACATTGGAGTCCACTGATGGCTCTGTGGGGTGGAGGTGGTGTGGAGGTGCAAGGAAGTCGGGCATGGGAGAATCAAGGGCTGGTGGTATGAAGGCTGCAAGGGGGTAGGAGTGTTGGGTAGAGTAGCTGCCATAGGCTTTGCACTTGGCTGGCATGGGTGCAGGGTTGATAGGGATGGTTGGGTGGAGGGGTTGTGAGTGTTAGGAGCTGTTGGAGGTCTCCAGGGTTGACTTTCTGGGGAGGGGGTAGGGGATGGGTGCCAAGGGGGGGGGGGGGGTGGCACAAAGGGGCGCACTAAGGGGCAGGCCCCTTTGTCGTGCTCCTTAGGCACACAATGCCTGGGAAGGCGTCGGGGCTTTGTAGGGCCGTCCTGACCCTGCCCTTCGTCGATGCGGTGGGGGCGGTCCTCGGGGGGCATTCCCTGGTGTTGGTCGGTGGCGGCAGCTCCGAACCCCCGATGGGTCTACGTCGGCTGCATGGAGCATCAGCGGGTCTCGGGGGGCAGGCCTCGGCTGGTGCAGGAAGGTAAGGAACTTGCTTGGGAGGGCGTTGGGGCTTTGTAGGGCCGTCCTGTCCCTGCCCTTCGTCGACGCGGTGGGGGCGGTCCTTGGGGGGCAGTCCCTGGCATCAGCCACCCCACTGAATAGGGAAACAACTTTAAGCCTGGATGACCAAGCAATTCTACCAGAACTGGCTCAGGATTTTACTGATGGCATCCAGACCCAGTCTTTTCAGCTCAGAAGTGTTGAAAGCCTGGGTTGGGCTGAGGGATCCAGAGTGGAAAGGATTTTATATCTGGGGAAAACAGTGGCAGTCACTTTCAGGACACTATGGGGTTAATTACAGGAGAAGAGCTAGCCACAGGGAAAGAGCTATTGTGCCATCAGGGTCCAGAGCAGGAGTAAACACTTTCAGCTGTGCTATCAAGTCTGACAACTAGATCCTGTCTAGTTTGACTACCATTGTGACTCTGGATACAATTTAGATTGCTCTGGGTTCACTAAAGTAAACTCTTTCCTCTTTAGCCATTTTGATTTTGGATACTCATGCACTTTCGGATACAAAAGAGAATTCTTCAAAGTCAAGAAGTAAAAAATGTCGAAACTGAATAAATCAGAGAAAATTATTTTTCATTTAATGCACAATTAAGCTCTGGAATTTGTTGCCAGAGGATTTGGTTAATGCCAGCTAGTGTAGCTGGGTTTAAAAAAGGTTTTGCTAAGTTCCTGGAGAAGTCCATAAACTGCTATTAATCAATAGGGAACAGCCACTGCTTGTTGCCAGCATTAGTAGCTTGGAATCTATTTAATGTTTGGGTACTTGCCAGGTACTTGTGACTTGGATTGGCCACTGTTGTACACAGGATACTGGACTTTATGGACCCTTGGTCTGACCAGTATGGCATATCTTATGTTCTTATATGAAACAGCTATCATTTGCTTAGGAAGTTTAGAGGCAGAAAAAAATCTGGTGCACTGAAAATTAGAGAACTTGGAAAACCAGTCTAGAATGTTGACTTTCCCAGTGGCAACCTTGAGGTCTCCTAAGGTTATTCAAACAATACCTGGAGAAGGAGTACCTCCTTTAAAGAAAGTCTTCTGTTTAGTTTTGGGAATAGTTAGTGATGAGCAAGGACAGTAGCTTACTACTGCAAAGGCCATTTTTGCAAATTTTCTTTTCCACAAAAGGTGTCTTCGTGAAAAATTTTACACAAAGCATTTAGGGGCCCAATATTCAGTGTCACTTAGCCAAATAAGTTCAAACTTATATGGTTGTGGTGGCATTTGAATATTCAGCTACATTCATTGGCCACTACTTAGCCTGATATATTTTATCTGGCTAAATAGTTATCTAAGTGGTGGACAGGATGGGGCGCTCTGGGGCATGGCTACTTATCAGATAACTTAATCAGATAAGTGGCAAAATTCAGACTTAGCCAGATAAATTAGACCTGCTATTGAGAAGGTGTAAAGTTAGCTAGATAAACTTATTTGGCTAATTCAAACTTATTTGGGAATATTCAGCAGTGCTGCTGCACTGCTGAAATCCCACCTCAGTTAACTGGCATTCTTATTTAGCTGGATATTGTCCGAATATGGAGCTCTCACACTTTAACATTTTTGAGCATTTGCAGACATTGTGTGACATTTTTTGCGCAAGCAGCTTTTCATGAAAAGGTTTCGTGGCTTAGTACATTGACCTGTAAACGGCAGAATGGTGCTATAGAATAATGGGTGCAGATGGGTATACTGAGTAAGTTAAAACTGCTAGTCTTCAATTCCTATCTTACGCTTATACATTTTCTTCTTCTCTTTTTTTTCTTGGGGTATACTCCTCACCGTTTTCTTGGACTTCTCTCAAATTGTGCTCTCTTCTAGCATTCATAAGAAATAGCAGATTGTGTATGTCGTAATCTAAGTGGTTTATATTTTCATCTTCATTTCTATTGTACTTTATTGGTGTATGCACTCTTTTTGTTTCAAGTTATCTTGGTGTACAGTATACTGTATATATTTCAAAATGCAAATAAAAAGAAAAGAAAGAATACATTATATGTAAGTTAAAGGATATAATGGAAGGCTGCAATTAATTGATGACCTGCATTTTGCTGGATGTATGATCATGCATTGTATCATGCAAATATGGACCTACTTCTGTGCTGCCTATCTATTAAAATAAAAAAATTCATCAAGACAACTTTGTAATAGAACTTTGTAAAGCTGTATGTAAGTCATAGATTTAAATTTATTTTATTTATTTATTTATTTAGTTCTATAATCTTCTATACTGCATTTACAACAAGCTGATCAAGGTGATTTACAACATTCAATTATAAAATACAATAAAAAAAAACATAAAATAACCACACCTTCACTTACTTACTTTCTAAAAGTCAAATAGTTTGCCACCCATCTGATATCTACTGATGCTGAGTTCCAACACTCTGGTACAAATACCGAAAACATCCTCTTTGAAGTAAAAATCTTATTCAGTTCTTCTGCATCTGGTGATACCTAGAGCTATAACCTGTAGGAAGGTAATCTTCATGCAGTAGCAGTTCAAGCATTGCTTTATAGTGACACCTACTGACTGAGGTTGTGTAGTTAAGACTTTTTGGCATTTCTGTCTGGGCTATACTTAAGTTACAGATAATGCAAATTACATATACATAACAGGACTATTACTGCAATGTTTGAGATATAGGAGTGGGAATTGAGGGAAAAGCAGGGCTTTCCATACCTGTTCTGGAGACCACAAAGTTAGTTAGGTTTCAAGATATCCACTATGAATATGTATGAGAACAAATTTGTATATACAGGATCTTCAATGCCTGCAGATTTATCTCATGCTGTCAGGGGAAGACATAGGCAGGGATTGAATATGTAGCAGCCTGAAGATGAAGAGCTGAAGCCTTAGCAAAAGAGCCAACTGAAGAACTGGAAATAAGAAAGGCCAGGAGCCATAAAAGACCAAGATGGCCACCCTTCCTAGGGGACCAAATTAGCCAAAACCAGGCCAAAAGGGGATGCTAGGAAGAGGAAGTTGTTCACAGCAACCAGAAGGCTACCCAAGATCTCTTGTATGGTGAACTCCTTTCTATGTTGAAACTCTGCTACTTACTACAAGTTCTAGCTCCTGTCTTGCTACAGTCTGCCAAGCCGCTGGGTGCCAAATTTTCTAGACTTTACCCTGAGCTGAAGCTTCAGCCTTTGCTTTAAGCTCAGTTCCAGCCTTCAAATCTAGCTACACTATAGTTCTGCTTCCTGCACTAGATTCATGCTTTGATTCCTATGTTTAGTTCTGGTTTCCTGTATCTGTGACAGTCAAGCTCCAGTTCACAGTGTCTCAAGGCCTGCTCCAAGCCTGCAGTTCCAGTCTTTGCTTGTAACTTCAGTTCCGATCACATTCCAATTCTCCAGTTTCAGTCTTTGCTTGGAGCTTCAGTTTTAGTAATTGCTCCAAGCCTCCTGTGGTAGTCTCTTCTTGGAGCTTCAGTTTCAGTCACTTTTCCAATCTCCAAGTTCCAGTCCCTGCTTGAGGTTCTGAGTCCCAGCTCCAGCATCATTCTTAAGCTTCCAATTCCAGCTCCAGCTCCAAGTTCAATTCCGGTTCCAAGTCCCAGCTTCAGCTTCACATTCAAGGTTCAGACTCCAGCTCCAAGTTCTGGTTCCAGCCACCAAGTCCTAGCTTCAAGCTTCAATGTCAAGCTTCAGACTGCAGTTCCTGTTCCAAGTTTTTGTTCCAGTTTCAAGCATCAGCATGCCGAGACTCCTGCCTCAACCCCAAATTCTTACTCATGGGTATCAGTGTAGTTGGGGAACCTGACACATATTCAGTAAGGTTGATGTTCAGAGAGCTGGCAAGTGGGTAAGTATAAATGTGTCCGCATATTCAGTGGGACTTACACAAATAAGTCTGCAACTGAATAAACCCAGATAAAGCTCCATGCATAACTTTACCTGGATAATTTTAGGACAGCAATTTTCCTACCAGAATTATGCATGTAACTTTAACTGGACAGCACACGATTTGTGCGCTTACTGGCTAAAATTTCACCCTTCCCCGGAACATCTGTCCTGCTGCTTCTTTTAATGCAGATACATTTTGTGTATACATTAATGTATCTGTGCAGTGGGGGGAAATTATTCAAATTATGGATGTTTTCCAGCAAACTCCAAAAGTTGCTCACTGGACTTGGTAGACAGGGCTCATCAAATCCTCTGTTAGAGCTGAAACTAAAATTTCTTAAATCAATATAGTAACTGTGTGGAGATGATATCTTTACAAGGTTAATGAATGATTAAAGCTTTCAAGACTATCAAGGACCATCCCTTGGGCAAAAATGTTATTTTTGGCAAGCTGATACAATATTCCCTTTTCACTAATTGAAAGTAGTGACTCTTTCATTCATGCTGTGTTAGTCTGCATTTATTGTGGCTGAAACATATTCACTGGGTTACGTTTGAAAATAGGACAGTGAGTATTTCACTTCTCCGCAGCAGGACCTATTGGCACAATGTTTGGGTTGTTTGAGTTGAGTGAGACCATTACAGGGCAATGGCAAGTAAAGTTTAAGAGAAGTAAGAATAACCACATGCAGTATGTTTAATGACCTTGAAACATCTGGCTATTGAGCATTTGGAAAGAATTTAGTGCTCTCCGATCCCCTGTCAGCTCGCAGAGAAGCACAATATTATTCATGCTGAAGCAAGCACATTCCATTGCTTTTTTGTTGATAGTGGCTTGAAACCTGCAGACTATGAAAACATAATTAAAATATTTGAAGCAATTAAAATAATAGAAAATCAATCTGAAAGAACTGCAATCTTAATATTATTGATATTAAATTGTACTATTTAACTAATGAACCTAAAAGAAGAGCATGAAAGATCTTCATATTTCTGTACAACAAACAGAGGAAAATATTGTCTTTATTCCCCTTCTATTATTATTTTTTTAAATACTAGTAATTTTGAAGTCCAGATCACATATAATGATGGATAGCTTATTACCTTGGTCAAAATATCTCCTTTTCCATGTTCATTAGCAATTATTAATATTATCTAATCATGAGCAGGAGAGTTAATTCCTGCATAGCTTTTGTGCAGAGTTTCACAGATAAATTCACAAGCAGATCAGAGGTCTTCCTTCTGCCTATAGATAGTAGACATCTTTGACTTTTAAAACATTTCATCACTGTCTGACACACACACACATACTCCTAGATACTGTGTTGAACAGTGATATATCAATTTGAAACTCTTCAAGCAAGTTGTCAGAAAGAGAAAAGACATTTCTAGAGAGCTGGGTCCTCTTGTTATAGTATTATCAGGAGAGGACGAAGGGTTTCAATCAGCAGCTGAGTAGGAGCCAGAAAGCACTTTTTGCTTTGCTGGTTTGTTTTTAGGCTTATGTACTTAACAGAAAATGTTAAGTACATTGAACCCTTCCGACTGTTGGAAGTACATCTGTAACTAAACATATTGATTGATTACTCATCTCCTTAAAAATGCATGAAGTGTATGAAATCTGAACTATTATGTGACACTGAAGTAAACTTTTTGCCCTAGTTTTAATGGTCCTATCAATCACTTGTGTCACTGCTGGTAGCTCAAGATGCTCTGTAAAGAAACATGACAGATAGGTCTGGAGACCTAAGTTTATAACTAGAGAACATGCTACAAAATACCTATTCAGTATAAAAACAGTCTGATCTTGATCCTTAAACGCGATGGAAGGGACCATAACCCATGAATGGAAGCATTTCCCTTCACAATTTGCCTTATTTGTTCCATATCTATTCCTCATTGTGCAAAGCCAAAACTAAAAATTAAACATTTTGGGAAGCATAAGCATGAGAAATAGTTGTATTCAGCAAAACGTGCAGCTTAAATGTCCTGATTAAATCCCACCATGGCCTATGTGATCCCATTGCTCTGTGTGGAAAATTCTAGCTGCTAGAAAAGCTGTTACGTCACACCCCGAGTAAAGAAATATGGAAGATAGTTCTTCAGCATGCATTTTGAAAGCCCTAGGCAGTTAGGCTAGTGTGGGCATAAATACAGATTTAATCATTTGTACTCTGGGTAAAAAACGTGGATTTAATGTCTAATGGATCTGCAGTACAACAGTGTTTCTTTAATCTTCTATTTATAATATAAATGCATTTTATATATGGAACTGGATGAGACTATTCATTATTATCACCTATATATATATATATATATATATAAGTTATGTGTCTTCTTTTTGCGTGGGAACCTCACTTCAAGCCTGAACAATTGCAACGTCAAGAGAAAGCTAAGTATGTACAATGAGATAATAGAACTGCATGGATATCCTATTGGTCATGGTAAATAAACCAAACTGATCAGTTAACAATTGTGAAAGCTTTGTTATTTCTGACCTCTGATGGTCATTAGTCAATTATAATATTTTACAGAAATAAATTGTTCAAATGCAAACCCAGAGGGTACCGTTTTCTTTTTAAATTAATCACTGGGAATCACAGTGGGTACACACAGTAAACAAAACGCTCCCTATTTGTTTTATCCTCTTATTATGAATGGTAAAATACATTGTCTAGTAATTCAGATGTTCCACCTAACAAGTTACATTTTATTGCATGTTATTCAATACATTAAGTACCTGCTATTTTTTCATGTTTCAGAAGCGAAGTAATGAAAGGGGGAGGAGGAAGGGCACATCTTCTTCATATAGATAACTATTCAGTGACTTTTTTTTTTTGCTCTCAGGAGAATAGATGTATTAAAGCATTTCTGCTATAATGTGTATATTATGTGTCTACAGGGAAAATAATTAATATGTGTAGCTCTGGGTATAATACAGCCAAAACATGAATTAATGGGTTGCTTAAGTGTTATTCTAATCAGAAAATTCCTTTGTGCAAACCATCTCTTGGAAGGTATGTACAATAATTTGTTCTATGGATTTCAGCACCCACATCCTCCTTGCATTAATTTATTCAGTGGATGTGACCTGAATATGATAGTTTCTTAAGCTGTATTTGGTTTGTTTGGGGTTTTTTTTTATTCTTGAAACAAACGTCCTTTTTGGAAACCTTTGCTGTGGGGCCGAGAACATTGTGTACACAATAAAAAAAAAAAGTTTCCAAATCAAATTCCTCAAATCATGACTTGAGGATAATAACATGACTGGATACGTTGCTCATAATATACAAGATGGTTTTGGTATGAGGTTAATGATCCAGGTACACAAGGATATTTCTCAGTTTTCTGACATGGAGACACTATTCACTGAGAGGTAGATCTTCAAAAGTACGCTGGATTTTATAAGATACGCGTGTAGCCGCGCGTATCTTATAAAATCCGGGGTCGGCGCGAGCAAGGGGGTGCACATTTCTGCAACCTGCGCGCGCCGACCCAGCGCGTGCTGCCTGTTCCCTCCGAGGCCGCTCCGATTTCAGAGCGGCCTCAGAGGGAACTTTCCTTCGCCCTCCCCCCACCTTCCCCTCCCTTCCCCTACCTAACCCACCCCCCGGCCCTATCTAAACCCCCCCCTTAACTTTGCGCGCGTCGGCCGGCAGCCCTGCTCCGTGGTCCGGTCCTGGGGGCTGTTCTGGAGGCCGCGGCCACGCCCCCGGAACGCCCCGGGCTGAAACCACGCCCACGCTGCCACCCCCGAAACGCCATGCCCCGCCCCCTAAACGCCACATCATCCCGCCACGCCTCTGCCACGCCCCCGCCAGGAAGTCCCGGGACTTACGCGCGTCCCGGGGCTCTGCGTGCGCCGGCGGCCTATGCAAAATAGGCGCGCCGGCGCAGGGGTTTTAAAATCCGCCCCTCTTTGTGCATTGAGATGCAATATCAGTCAACCTCCTGAGGATGCTGTAAGGAAATATACATTAGGGTTATATTTTGCGCTTTGGGGATAATTTTATAATAGCCTTCCTAAATTACTACTTAACTACTACTACTACTTAACACTTCTGTAGCACTAATTGACATACACAGCACTGTATAAAAACAGATAAGAGACAGTCCCTTGTCAGTGAAGCTTACAATCTAATCAAGACAAAAGAGACTTAGAGAATTTCATTTATTAAGACAATGGTTAAAAGTGGTTAAAAGCTATTGAGGCTGTAAGTGGGACAATGAGGGGTTAAAAACAGCCTCAGAAAGGTGGGTTTATAAATGGGATTTATATAAGGCAAGAGAGGGAACATGATGCACCAGTTCAGGAAATTAGGTAGCAAATATACATATAAGTTATACCAGTTTTCAAAACGGACTTGCAAGCATGAATCCACTTTGAAAATTATCCCACCAAATTTACCTGCACACGATTAAACCTACTATTATATGCACAGGCAATTTATGGAACAATGTACGCATATACTTTTGAAAATGCAAAAGTGTAGGTGTTAATTAAATCCAAACCACTCCCAAAATCTACCCCCACTACTGCCTCAGCTCAGTCCAGGTTAATTTAAGAATGAACAGGCAGTTTACATGTAAGTTTACCTTCATTTTGCACAGGAAAGTTTTCAAAGATCATTTCTGCAGGTAAAAAAACATTTTACCTGTTGAAATGTCTTGGAAAAATACCCTCACTATTATGTTCATACCCAGCATCTGAATTTTAGCAATCAAAGCTATACACTACAGTACTTGACTAATCTGCATCTTGTAATTTCCTCAAGATTCAAGAATTATTGGCATGACAATTTATACATGTATTTACACTGTAATACATACAGGTAGAAGGGAAGAATTACAAAGTAGAAAAGAGAAATAATGACAATTACAAAGTTTTGATTATGTTCACTATTATCTTTGGTCATATTGTACTATATATTTTGCTGCAATAACTGCTGTTTCTTCTGTTTCTCCAAAGATTATTCAGTTTTTCCTGCTCGTTCTTTTATGGGACATCATTGATTGATTTGTTCTGTCAGCTTTGGGAAATGGGCATCTCTGTTCTGTCTGTTTGTTTTGTACAGTACAGAAGGGAAATGTATTTGCATATTCTCACTTTATATTGTTGTGTACTTACTGTTTGGTAATACTTCTGTATTCTGGAAGGAAAAGCAAAGATCCAAATGTGGCTTTAAAAATATCAGATCATTTACATTAGGAAATTGAAAGGGAAAAAAGTGTGAAATCTCAGGATAAGTACTCCTCCAAAATGTGACTGACAGGTGAAGTCCAGTCTGTGTTCCAGAATATCAGGCTAGCTCTTTATCAGAGGTTCCCAAACCTATCCTAGACATGACATAACCAGTCGGATTTTCAAGATATTTACAATGAATATGCATAAGGTAAATATGTATATACTGTCTCAAAGTATGCAAACTTATCTCATGCACATGTGACCCTGGTCTCAAAGGTGTGACCATCAGGTCTATATGTGAAATTTACCTTAAAATCTACATGGATTTAACTTCTACCTATATGGCAGAATAGCCTATACATGTCTATTTATTGATTGAAAACTTTTGATACATGCTGGCGTGCCAAAGGCATGCTAGGTATGGTGCAATATAAACAGGTCATATTCCTAACAATAAAATCACAGCATAATCAAAAATACAAAACAGTCAGCTATAAAAGCATAAAAATCGATCAATTAGAAGAGTTGTGCCTTTAAGTCCTGATGATGTCAGTGCTGTGAGTGCTTCTTTTATCTTTGCCTTTTCTTCTCTTTGGAAGTGCAGCTCTTTTGGCTTTGCAGGTTTTTCTGTTGCTGTTTGCTGGTGAAAGACGCAGATGATACTGTATTTTTTGTGCTACTTTTACACAGATGAGCTTATAAGGGTACATTCAGAGGAAAGGTTTCTATATTAAAAATGTTTCTTACCTTTTGCATCTATTGAAAAAGCTCTTCAAATTTGTTTGGAAAGGAATAACCCAGTGGGTGAACAATAGTGCTATGTATTGCCAGGCAGAGGACCTTGGTTCAGTTTCAACAGTAGTACTTCCCATGGTGCATGTCCCTTGGTTGAAAGACATTAGGGATGTGAATCGTTTTTTGACGATTTAAAAAAACCATCAGATATTTTTTAAATCGTCAAAAATCATTAGAGTCACGATACCATAGAAATTCCCCCGATTTATCGTGAAAAATCGTAAATCGGGGGAGGGCAGGAAAACCTGCACACCAAAACAACCCCTAAACCCACCCCGACCCTTTAAAACAAATCCCCCACCCTCCCAAACCCCCCCAAAATGTTTTAAATTACCTGGTGGTCCAGTGGGGGGGTCCCGGCGGGATCTCCCACTCTCAGGCCATCGGCGCCATTTTGGCTGCCACTAATATAAATGGCGCCGATGGCCCGATAAAGAGAAAAACACACCCGACCCTTTAAAATGACCCCCTTAGCCTCCCCCTCCCCCAAAACATTTTAAAATTACCCGGTGGTCCAGCGAGGGTGCGGGGAGGGATCTCCCGCTCTCGGGCCATCAGCTGCCACTAATAAAAATGGCGCCAATGGCCCTTTGCCCTTACCATGTGACAGGGTATCCGTGCCATTGGCCGGCCCCTGTCATATGGTAGGAGCACTGGATGGCCGGCGCTGGACCCCCAGGATCTTTTGGCCAGCTTGGGGGGCCTCCTGACCCCCACAAGACTTGCCAAAATTTCAGCAGGGGTCCGGGAGCGACCTCCTGCACTCGGGCCGTATTGCCAGTATTCAAAATGGCACCCATGCTACCTATGCCCTCACTATGTCACAGGGGCCGACAGCCGGCCCCTGTGACATAGTGAGGGCAAAGGCTAGCGGCTGCCAGTACTGAAAATGGCGCCAGCGCTAGCCTTTTCCCTCACTATGTCACAGGGGCCGACCGTTGGCCCCTATGACATAGTGAGGGCAAAGGTAGCGCCGGCGCCATTTTGAATACTGGCAATATGACCCGAGTGCAGGAGGTCACTCCCGGACCCCCGCTGGACTTTTGGCAAGTCTTGTGGGGGTCAGGAGGCCCCCCCAAGCTGGCCAAAAGTCCCTGGGGGTCCAGTGGGGGTCCGGGAGCGATCTCCTGCACTCAGGCCGTATTGCCAGTATTCAAAATGGCGCCGGCGCTACCTTTGCCCTGTCACATGGTAAGGGCAAAGGGCCATCGGCGCCATTTTTATTAATGCAGCCGATGGCAGGAGAGCGGGAGATTGCTCCCCGCGCTCCCGCTGGACCACCAGGTAGTTTTAAAACCTTTTTGGGGGGTTCGGGAGGGTGGGGGAGGGTTTTTTTATTATCGGATCGGGCGCAGCTGATAATCAAAACTCAATTGGGCTGGGTGATAAAAATTTTAAGATTTGGATCGGAACCGGAACCGATCAGATTCCGGTTCCGATCTCTAAAAGACATCATCATAATGGCAAGCCTAACAAATTGATTTTCAAAGGAGTTATGCACATAGAATTAACATATATGCTTGTAAGTTGTATTTGTGTACATACTATTTTATAGACATCAAAAGTATGTGCATAGTTTTGGTTTTCTGCACACATTTAACTGAGCCAAAAAGGGGTGGTCTAGGGGCATTCCGAGGTGCATCCAAGAGGTTCGCATGAAAATGGCTCTTATATAAGAGATTTACACGAATACATTAGACAACTTATTCACACAATGTTACATCTGCTAATTAATTAGTGGAATTGATATCAGACTCATCTGATGTCTCCTATTATTGGGTGGGAGGTCTATATGAACTGGGAGAAATTCAGTAGTAGGAGAGTCTTGGTGAACTGGTGGAGATATCAGCAAACTAGTGATTTCATATATTTTAAAATATAGATACTTCCACATATAAATCAGGATTTTATGCATGCAAGTTTTGTTTTTTAATGCATAAAATATATGCATGTTTGTTTAATAAAAAGGTAAAGTATGCACTTTCAATGCATTGCAAATATTTGTGTGTACTGAAATGTATGTACTTGAGAGGAGGATATATGCATATTTTATAATCTGCACGGACTAGATATGTACAGATTATAAAATACTATAGTAGATCCCCACACATCCATATAGATGTGTATATGGGGCTACGTAGAGATCTTTGACATTTATCCTTTAAATGAAGGAGAGGGATTTAAAAATTGACATTCAGGAGAAAGCCATCATTTCCCCTCACTGCAAAAAAAAAACCAACCAAAAAAAAAACCCCTTGGAAAATGAATGCTTAATTTCTCTTAACTAAAAACCTCATATTGGCAATTTGTGTGAGTGAAGTTATTTAGACAGATGTGAGAATCTTGCAAAAATAGGTTTAACAGAAATTCCACGTTTCTATATTAGCACTGCAAATTTGAAAGACTATCAGGGATATGCATTAATTTTTAAAAATGGGTAATCTGAGCCAAAATGGCCCATTTTGGTTTTAATTCATTTCACCCAAAATGAATGTATGGTGCCAATGAAAAATGTAAAAAAAATGTGGGTGATTTTCATTTTGGCAAATAGCATGTACCATTAGCAAATAGAAAAAAACTATTTGCTAAGAAATTTAAAAACAAAACATGGCCCCAACACCAAGCTGGTGCTGCCTCCCTAGGCAATACTGACCCCTCCCCCACTCCCTTTGAGTAAGCTGGAACCAGGCCCCACATACCCTTTCATGGGGGTCCTACAGCAACAAAGGGGAAGGAACAATGCCCACTTATTCCTACCCCATTAAATGTTTATTTTGTTTAAACTGGCACCAGCCAGCCATGAGACTAGCATAAAAGTGATGCCAAAATTTCACTGGTCTATGGGTTGTCTAGTTTCATTTTCTTGTATAACCATGAAATAAAATAGTACCAAGTGGCCCTGAGACCAGCGCCATTTAGACATCACTTTGGCAGCCATCTCACATTTGGGCGTCATTCTTAAATAGATGTGGTGGAATAGGAGTGAGTGGACAACCTATAACTTTCTTATGCCATTATCCCCACAGCAGTGGTAAGGGGGGTGGGGAGGGGGGGGCTGGGGAGGATCCTGGCCCTGGTTGATCTCTAGGGCAGGAAGGAGGCATTGGTGACATGTGGGAGGCCTTTGATTGGTTTGGTTAAGACAAGCCATGTTTTCCCGGGCCCCAGCATCTTGGCAGGGGTAGATTGTCTAGGGAGGCCCCTGGAAGGTCCTGGGAAGTTCCAGGCAGGGCTGATACAAGGGGATTGGGCGACCTAGGCAATTTCAGCCTTGTACCATCCCCCCGTAGTGCCACCCCCGCCCCGGTCGCAGCCCCGACTCCTCCCCCACCCTTCCAACCCCCCCCCCCCCAAAAGAAAACTCACCTGGTGGTCCAGTGGGGGCCCGGGAGTGATCTGCCGCTACCGGGGCCTCAGCTGCCACTAATCAAAATGGAACCAGTGACCTTCTGCCTCTACCATGTGACAGGGGCAACCGGTGCCATTGGCTGGCCCCTGTCACATGGTAGGGGCTAAAGGGCCTTTCAAAATTCTGCCGCCTACCATGGCACCCCCTACCACTCGGCGCCCTAGGCACAGGCCTACCTCGCCTAGTGGTTCCTCCGGCCCTGGTTCCAGGAAATGTTGATGGTGACCCAGGGAGCCCCATTTTAAGTATTTGCTTTGGGGGTTATATTTTTAATGCTATTTTGGTTTGACAAATGAACTGAACCAAAATAAACATTAAAATGAGTTTTCCTTTTTTTTCCTCTGAGTTTTGTGAATTTTTCCTGACAACAAACTATGCCTTACTGGGATGCTGTTCCCCAGCCAGGATGGTACTGCAAACCTCTTCGCCAAGATCAAGAGGGGGTTGCAATGATCTCAAAGTGAAGAAAGAGACCAAGAATATTTTTTACAAGTTTTTGTTTTTTGTCTGTCTAATGTTAGGGAAAGATGCTTCTTTTTCAGCCATATTTCCTTACCCTATAGCTGGGAAAATTGAGAACCGTTTTATCAGAAAAGGGCCTTTATGCCAGCAAGGTCTACTATAATCTGTTTTTGGAGAGGAGATCAAGCTAAAAAAGAGAAGCACAAGACACTGACAGGTTTTGAAAAGCTGGAGTGCACTTGGACCTCAGGTACTGTGGGAATGAGAATCCCTCTGTACCTAGGATACCCCCATCCCAACTTGGATACTTATCATTCTACTCCCTGGAGATAAATCCAGTCTCAGGACCCAACACTGAGGGACACTTCTACAGAGGTAGAGAGACCTTGAATCTGGATATAACTGGAACTCACCTTGGTTATGTACTTAAATATTTTGCAACAAAATCACAGCAAATTTTTACTATGAACATCCCATCACTGAGTCCAGACTGTTTGAACAGTATAGCTGAATAGAAGAGCTATAAAAACACACAAGGAAAGGATTCCACCCACACCTTGGGCCTTGAAGAGCATCCTTCACCCCAGAGTTCAAGAACCCAAGCCAAAAGGACTAGTGACTGTAACACTGGGACTCAGCCCTGAGATTTTTATGGCTCCATTAGAATTCAGCCCATACTCTAAATTGGGGTTACATGGGTAAATTGAAATCTCAGAGGTCCTAGAAGAAAACTAGGCAAATCCCACATCCAAATCAGTTTGGCCGTTATGATAACATAATTAACAGTTTGATAATAACTAGAATTCCTAATAGAAATGCAGGTAAACATGCAGTCAAATTTGTTTGGCAGACTGCATGATACAATTGGCTGGCAACTGGCTCTGGAAGGCTGCAAGTACAGCAACGATGCCTAGAAATCATAGAGAAAATGCATGTGCTCATGTAATCCTGTCTGTCTGGCAGGTTATGCAGGAGACCTAAAAGGCCAGATATTAGACCAACAGCCACATTAGTACTGCAAGATATTTACATTAAACTATAATGATGGACCAGTTACTAGTTCAATTCCATCTGACAGACCATTATTACAGTAATAACTGGAAAGTCCTAGCGCAAATGCAGGCATAACATAGTCTGCTCTGTCTGGCAGGCTAAACATTCTTTATTTTGACTTGATCAGTATAGTAAGTTGTTTTGTGGTGGGAGGATGTGTGTGTGTGTGTGTGTGGGCGGGGGGGGGGGGGGGGGCGAGGGTTAACATCTGCAAAGGCCACAAGTTCGTAGGAGGCCAGAGGTTTGGGCATAAATTGTGCTAGTATTGGTGGCTATTTAGATTACAAAGCTTTGTGGTTAGACATCAGAATTGAGGAGTTCTAGATGTGATCTAAATGATGCTTGTATGCTTATCTATCCAAGGAGGTCATTTTCCAGCTCGTGTTATGACCTTTTCACATGTTCTCTCAACTTAGCTTGATGGACTCTCTACCTACCTGGATAACATCAAGCTAGGTTGAGAGAACATTGCACAAATCTCATCTTTGTGTGGGTTTCCTCACTCCGAAGGTCATCAAATCTTCACAAGAGAACACTGTTCTGTTCATACATCTCACTTTGAATGACAAAGTGGCCCCTAACCCCTACACTAATACCTAAACCTTACCTCGAGTGACTAGGTGGGCCTCATATAGAGGTATAAATACCTACCTAGTATGAGGGCAATATGGCTAGTTTTTCTCTCTCTCTCTCTAGTATGAGGGCCCTGATAGCTAAGTTGGCTCTCCAGCAGCTTAAAATGGTCCTGCCAGTGGTTGTATGTAGGAAATACAATTCTGGCACTTATCACAAAGTGCAAAAAAGTTATCGCAGTTTGTGCTAACACCTATGCAAAGTGCTAAGATAGCACACTTTGCAATAAACTGCCTATTACCATAAAACACACCCCTTTTCCTATCACATGCAATATTTAGTGCATTTTGATAAATCGAGGCCTAAGATTGCACACATTATGATAAATAAGCTATTATCATAAAACATGCCCCCTCTTCCTTTCACATGTGATAGTTTGATGAATCTAGCCCCAAGAGAGTAAAGAAGGAAGACAAACAAAATTGCATTGGATAAGAAGTGATATCCTACATCATCTATAGTTGACAGCTGGGATATCACATAAGCAGGAATAACTGGGCAGACTTGTATTTATTTATTTGTTTTTATATATCGATATTCATAAAACATCATACCAGTTTACAACAGTTAAAATGCATAAATAACAATCTCATTAAAAATCTAACATCATACAATATCATATACAATTAAAATATAAATCTAAAATAAAATCTTAAAATACTACAAAAAATTACATCATATTTCAATTTTAAAAAATTGCATTAAATTAAAAGCATAAAATAGGTCACATAACCAATGTGGAGACCTAATAACCTTAGGGATCTTGATTTTGGTATTTGGTATATTTTTAAATTTGTCTACAGTTTACATATTGCTTAAATATAAACTTTATGAATGGTTTCAATAAAGAAAAATAGAATTTTTGCAGAATAAGAGACGTGAACCTTTATGCCAAATTATACAAATTTGCCATATAATTGCCTCAGAATTTTGAAAAGCATGCAGCAGGATTTACTAACTATATGACTGATTGATCTTTTTCCACTATCATCTACTCTGTTACTATGTGCCTAACCTGACTATTATTTGTATTTTAAGAGAAATTAATGCCATATTGCTGTTATTCATTTCCATAAAAATTACAGTTGCTTTTAAGTTTTTTCATGCAAGAAATCACCTTTGTGGCTGAACCTGTAAATGGTTTTAATACTGTATATCAATGTAAGGTCAAATATTTTGGGATAAATAAGTCTTTCATTCTCATGTCTTCTTCTTTTACTAGCTTCTTTAAACTGGATCGTCAAACAAAAGGTCCATTGTGCCTGCAATTGAAAGCAAATTGACTGAGAATAATGTGTGCAATCATAAACAAAATGGACTCACTAGTTGAATTAATTCCACTTTTCTGTATAAAAAGATCAGAAATGGATTCTTTCTCTGTCTTCCCTACCTCTTAGCCTCTGTATCTACTAGATCTCTTGTTCTTCCCTATTTCTGTTTCTTTTCAGAGTCTCCGTTTCACCAGACTCTCCAGCACTCTTTTTGTCTTTTTATTTTCACTGTGGCCTTTGAGATTTTGTACATATAGTATATATAGAGACTCTTTTGATTGATCAACACCCCCCCCACACACACACACACACACACACACACACCTATCATTCTAAAATTGGATTCAGTATATATTAAGATTATAATTATGAAGTTTTGGTCCAGATCCATACTTATTAGAAGATTATGATTTATCTGAATATCAGCTGTTCAGGTTTACAGGGCATAGGGCAAAGAGGTGAGAATATCTAAAAGGAGACTAAAATCAAGATTCAATAAAAGCATAGGAAGGTCAGTACAAGTCAGGAAGCAAGGCCAGGCCTTAAACCAGGCAACAGCTGTTAGTTAGGGTTCCTGACCTATCCTTCTGATTTATTTATTCTCTTGTCCACTGTCATTTATCATAATCTCTTTTTGGTCATGGAAGTTTATCATCATTCAAAAAAAAATTGAGTTTTTCGTAAGGAGATAATCAGTCTATGACAAACGATGCATAATTCAATTACTGCTTTTCCTCAGCATTTACCAACTAATTGCTTTCAGTAAGGTTGTAAACTTCCATTACCTGGATCTGACATTCTTAAAATGTTTTCTGAATGCAGTACAAGAGAAATGATTTAATAGTTACTGCATTATGTTTTTGGTTTAGTTTTGTTGTTGCTATTACAGCAGTTTGGATAATAAATGATATGTACGTGCTTTTTTGTTTGCTTTTGCCCTGCCCTTCCTAAGGCAATTTCAGAGTGGGGGGCATGTAACAATGCAGAGTGGCCCTTGGCTTGCTGGAGGACAGAGCAGTCTGGACTCCGGCCATGCTTCTCAGAAATCTTTGTTAATTACACAAAAGCAAAGGCAGAAAAACACATGTTTACCTCAGAGGTGCTTAAATCAAACAACAGCAGTCACAAATAGATAGTTTTAGCATATTCTGTACTTCCTCCTTCTGCCTGGATCCTCTCCTTTCCCTCCTGGGCTCACTCACTAAATCACCAGCTGAGGGAAATGCCCTGGGCGCACAGGATTCGCTTCTGGGCTGTGCCCTAAGATGGATCAGGCTAAATGCCTGCTCCTGGTCTTTTAAGGGGGCCCTGATATACAATCCTTTACATATCATCTCCCTCAGCTTGAACTTCCCAGGTCGAATGTCTGCTCCTAACCAGGTTACCTCCCAGAAGAGTGAATCCTCTACTCAATTTCCTTTAGCTACTCAATACTTTACATCCTTTTTTTTTTCCCAATCCTTCCAACATTTTGCAACCTGTATTTTATATCACTTTACTTAAATGTGATTTGCTCTGCTACTTAATCACTGACTTAACTAGCATGGACCTTCCAAATCCTTCAACTGTTCCTTATTTGTAATTAGCCTTGTTTTTGTTTTGCTACTCTTCTATCTAGTTCAATTGTTCAATTGTAAAGCACTGTTGCTAGTCATTTTGTTAATTGTAAACCGATGTGATGTTATTAAACGAATGTCGGTATATAAAAGCTGCAAATAAATAAATAAACAAATGAACAAGAGGGAAGTTGAGTTATGGTCCTCAAACTCAGGGACTGACTTCCTGCCTACCATATGTTTCTGAGCAAGCTTAAGTAATTCATCTTCTCCTTAAGTATTCCTAAAATTATGCAGGTTACTCTCCCGATTCCTCTCTGGAGGAACAGCTAAAGGATCAAGGAGAGCTTGAAAAAAACCCTTTATCCCAGTACCTCCATCTATGGCAGCCTCTAAATGCTAGAAAACATTGAGCTTTTTTTTTCCAGCATTGCCATCATGGTTTGGGTATCTTTGGTTCCCTGACACATAAGTCTGGATCTTCTGACAGGAAGGCCTAAGGGAAAAATGTTTCACTTTGGTCAGAGCTGGTTGAATTAGTCATAGCTGAATCCAGAGAGATAATCACATCCCAAAATGATGGGGTATGGAAACCCAGGTACTATTTCCACTTCTATGTTAGTCTGTCCAGCTGAGGTTGCCAGCAAGACCTGGCTGGTCAGGTATTATTGCTGGCCATCATGTTGTTGCGTCCGTCGCTGCTCGACGCCCTCACTCTGCCCTCTTTACCTCTGTGGCGACTCTGTGGGTCTGATGGATGGCTGGCTGCCGCTGCATATCCATGCCACCTCCCTCCGGCGTCCCCGGACTGGCTCGATGCTGCAACTCTGCCATCTTGTCCTGATGCCTAGGGTGCGTGTGCGCGTCCCGACTCTTGTACCAGCAAGGGCGTGAACCTCAGGGGCGTCTCCCTGAGATGACGTCATCTGCTTCCAATATTTAAAGGTCTTTGAAAACACTAACAAACCGAGTTAGCAAAGGAATTGCTTCGGCTTTACTCCCAAGCTACTCTGCTTCCTCAGACTTACCAGGGGTACCCGCTCCTCAGGGGCCTCGCTCTTTTCTTTATTTTCAGATTACAGATAGGAACCGGTACTCGCTCCTCGAGGGCCCATGTTCCTGAACACTCTGAAGATTCTCTACTGCCTGGAAGCTATCACTGCTACAAACAATTGTGAGTTACCATCGTTCTCTCAGAGCTTTCCCTGGAACCAAGTACTTGCTCCTCGAGGGCCTAATCCTTTCCAGCTCCTGAGTTTACTTGAGACCTTACATGAGTTTTGTCATCTAGTTCTATTCATGAACTCTGCCTACTCTGACTACTCACTTTCTACAGTTTCTCAACAGCTCAGCCATCCTGAGATTGTTGTTCCAGTGCCTGAGGGACTACAGCCCTGCCGGGCATATCAGCTCACTACTGTCACCTCTGGTGGTTTCTAATAACCTGTTTAATAAAAGAACTAATGTATGTCTGTCTCCATACTCCAGCTTAGCCGGTGGTCCCTCTCGGGGTATCCTCCCGGGGGTGTAGTCATCTGCCATCGGCCCAGGGATCCACCCACTACTATATCAGATTCCTTACAGATTGCTACTCCTTAGCAAGATGATATCTGAGACACTACAAGATTGCTGACTCCTCCCTCTTCAGGAGCCCACTACACAGAGCTTTCTCTACAGATTGTTCCTCCTATCTGACTGCTCCTCCCATCAAGCATCTTCTCCATAACAGATTGCTAACTCGAGCAGCAGATATACATCAGATTGCTAACTCGAGCAGCAGATATACAACAGATTGCTAGCTCCCTAGCAAATCGCTAACAGATTGCTAACTCGCTAGCAAATCTGAAACACATGTATACAGGCTGCCTTCTCATAGTCAACCCGTATTCTTTCAATTCTCTCCAGATGAGAATTCTTAAATTTTCTGAGTCTACCAGGGCTTGCATGGGAGGGTCATCCCGTTCTACTGGAACCACAAAAGGAGAGGACCTCAAATGGGGAATGTCCACAAAGTTGCAGAAATGCAAGGTCATCAGGTCATCTATAGTTTCATCTTTTGCCCAAGAACAGTTGTAGGCAAAGTGATTTCTCTTCCCACAATTGAAGCACAATGGTGGACCTGGATCCCATGTCAGGGGTCCTAATTTTGGACTGTGGCAGTCTGTCTCAGTGGTGGTGGTTTCTCAGGTATGCGAGGTTGCTCTGGCATTGACTGGGCCCGTGAAAGGCATCAGCCCTTTCCAGGGTGGTCTACTGGGTGAGCTTTGGGTGCTGACATACCCAGTGTCGTATAGTCTGGTCCAACCCATCTAAAATCTGCTCTAGTAAAATTAGTTCGGCAACTTCAGCACCTGTCTTCTTTTCAAGCTGTAGCCATTTCCAGCTTCTTTTGACTGGTAGAAAAGGCTTTGTGAACTATTCTTGGATTGAAGGACTCCCCATTGAAACTGCTGCAGGTACATTTCTGAGATATATCCTACTCTCCCAAGTATGGCGGCTTTTACCTCTGTATACCTGGACATTCTATCAGGGTTTGCAGCTTGAAAGGCAGCATGGCTGCTGCCTATTAGTAGATTCTCAAGGTACATGGTCCAGATGGACTCTGGCCATCCATCCAGATGGGCAGTTTGTTCACAACTGATTAAGAATTGTCTGGGTTCTCTTTTGGACTCATTTTAAATACTACAAGAGATTGAAGGGTAGGCCATGCTATAGCAGTTTGTACTGATTGAGCCAATTGCATAATTTACTCTTGTAACACTTGCTGCTGGGCATAGTGGTTCTGTACTAGTTTGTAACTGCTGTTATCAATTTTTTATGGCATCCAGTAATAGCTTCTAGAAGGCTGCAATCTTTTTTTGTCTCAGGGGAGGGAAGAAAAATAAAAACTCGCCTATCTGGCTCTAACTCACTAGTGGTTCCCTATCTGTTCAGGGATGGTCTGGGGGAGGGAAGGGGCAGCCCGGGGGGTGGGGAGGGGTGGGGCTGGAGGCGGCCAGTACAGCGGACATTTGTTGCTGTACTGGGAAAGAGTTGGAAGGTGTGTGCAAGTTGCTACTGCTCCGTTGGAGCAGTAAGCAACAAAATAAAAAAATCAACAGGTAGGAGAAAGGGTTTAGAGGGTGGGGAGGACAGGGGAAGGGGAAAGGAGATTAGGGTAGGTGGTAGGGAAGTTCCCTCCCAGTCTGTTCCTTAATTGGAGCGGACTGGGAGGGAACTGGGGAAGTCCGGGATATATTGCTGTGCAAAACTTTACCCCCCACTGAGCACACCATGTGCACATGCACGTGTGGATTACAAAATCTGGCACACATGTGCACATGGACCACCAATTTTATGATGTTAAAAAATTGGCGTGTTGACACTGCGACCGGACCCAGAGGCCTGGTCATGAAAATACACATCAAAATAGTGCTGCCTGCTGCGGTAAATGCGCCACAGTTAACTCTGGCGCGATGCCACTGGATGCCATCATTGTGCTTGGAAGTGAAGAAAAAAATAGGCTGCTTGAAAAGGAGCTCCCAGGCCTGGGCTCTAAGACCCAGGCATGACCCTGGGCTTTAGCAGAGGTGTCGGGCCCTGGCCTTGGCGGAGGTCCCAGCATTGGGACCCGGCCTTCAACGGATACCCGATTGATCAGGTAAGATTTTTTTTTTTGTATTTTTTTGGGGGGGTCTCGGTCGAAGCCCTGGCTTTGGGCCTCCACCGAGACCCCAGCATTGTGCTCAGGCCTAGGCTGCAGTCCATGTTTTGGGCCTCGGCCTATGCCCGAGCACAATGCGGGCGCCTCGGCTTCGGCTCAAAACCGGGGCCTCTCCTCGGGCATAAGCCGTGGCACCTGCATTGGGCCTTAGACTATGCTATAGGCAAAGCCCCAGCTTTGGGCCTAGATCTTGGTCTGATGCATTGTTTAAAATGAAATGAATGAATAAGGTTTGTTTCATTTGAGAGGGCCCCTTATTTGGCTTTTTTAAAATCACATTTTGCTCTTTTCTTTAAAAAAATTCACATTCCTACTTCCTATTAGGACAACAAGGCGGCTCTACTATAGAGAGCAGGGTAATCCCCAGAATACTTTCAGCAGCAGTTCTGATGGGCGGCCATACAGCATTGTTTGAAAGATGCTAGGTGGAAGTGTCTCTAGCCGAAGGCAAGGTCAGGACTAGAAGTGGCTCATCAAATAATCCTAGAGCAGTTCCTAGTTGGTCTAGACTGGCCCTTGCGGAATTGGTTCTGCTGACACACCAGGCTCACCATGGAGAGAGCCCTGGAAGTGGCGGAAGCCTTCCACCAGACATGGCCCAAGTCTGCTGGCATAAGAGGCTTGGAGAGACAACCCATAACTGCCCTGGCATGGTACAGAAGAAGACATCAGCAACTAACCTCCGAGATATGGGGCTCATCCTCTGTACCCCAGTTCCAGACTCCAGTCTCATCCACGTGTTTTAACTGTGGACAGAAAGGACACTTGGCAAGAGACTGTCAGTATAGCTGAAGCGAAACTATGGACATTAGCCTAGTGACCCAGCCAACACCTGAGAAAGAAGTACGCACACTTAAAAATAACAGTGCAGTGCAGTGACAACCCAAAACTTAAAAGAAAAAGAGGAATCCAGAGAGGCAGCAACAACCCAGAAGTGAAGCTTTGCAGACCCTCTCTTTTTATTTATTTATTTTATTTATTTAAGACTTTTTATATACCATCTTTAGCAAATAAATTTGAACAAAAAAGGTTTACAACAGAAAACTGCCTGGTCTCTTAGTCAGTGGTTTTGAATGCTTCTCTAAAGAGATATGTTTTTGATGATTTTTTGAAATCATTACTATTTCAGATTTGGCATAGGGCATTAGGTAGGGCATTCCAGTGTATAGGCCCTGCTACAGAAAAAGTTCTTTGATGGGTAATGTTTAGTCTTACTAATCTGACAGAAGGAACGTCCAAAAGGCTCATATTTGAAGATCGAAACTCTCTAGAGGGTTTGTATATTCTCAAAATAGAGCAAAGCCAGGAAGAGTTAGGGTTATTTAATAATGAGTGAATTATGGTCAATATTTTGTCCAAAATTCGATATTTGATAGGCAGCCAATGTAGTTTACATAAAATCGGAGTAATGTGCTGTTTTAAAGGCGTACCTGTAAGAATACAAGCTGCATTATTTTGTATTATTATTATTATTATTTTGTGCCCTTTGTGCAGAGAACAGGTATGATGAAGACCGCTGTCCATATAGGTAGCCAGAAACTGAAGAGTCTTTCAATGAACCTGGTGGTAGAGCTGAAACCCGATTGACTCTGTGGGAATGTGCTTTCTCTAAAACAGCAGGTCATGCAAAGGAAGAAATCCTTGGCTTGATGATCTGGAGTGTGAACACAAGTTAACAGAGCAACATGAGAAGGAGCAAAGAATGGGGACAGAGCCCCAGAATGATAATGACACATGAAAAAACACTTGGGATCACAAGTTGTCAAAGCTCCAAAGCTGCAATTTTGTGGATGTCCTGCATGCACAATTTAAGGAATTTATAATCCGGGTAGAACTGGAGGTAGCCTCTACCCAGGCCTTGGTGGATTCTGGCTGTAGCAAAATGCTCATTTGCCATGATCAGGATTATTGTATCAAAGACATATCAATTATAAGAGGAAAGAGACATTAACAAGTAGACAAACAGAAATGGTCAATCTCCCAAATCCTATTGACAGCAGCCGCAGGACAAGCCATCCTAGAAACAGGTGGCCTCCCCGGACTCCCATACCCAGTATTCGTGGGTCAAGATTATCCCCATTTTGCATCCGTATGGAGACAACTTGTGGGTAGTGGGGACAGTATGACCGGAGGGGGTGTGCACTGGAAGCCGAACTGAGGTGTACCCAGGCATGTTTGGATGCTTGAACTGACAAGGCCGAGCTAAGGAGGAGGGTATGTGATGCAGTGTACTGACAACTCCCTCATTCTATGTTAAGGAGCCCAGTTCAGGTATCTAAACAGTGCTCCTTAAGGCAGAACGCCGTAAGGGATTCTGGGAGAAGGGAAGTTCCCTTCACCTTACCATAAGAACTCAGACCTAGAGAGCTAGAAGGGGCTTTACAGGATATCCATATGCTCTATGTTTACCTAATATGTGTGCCTGATGCAAGGTGAGCTATTACTTTGAATTATGCACTTGTAACACACAGCAAATAAATAATTGCACCCGAACCAAATTAGTTAACTATTGTGGAATTCCTGAAACTGTTCCTATGGCCACAGCTGGTCTGAATATGCTCCAGTCACTACTTTCTCTTCACAACCCCAAATATTGTTAAATGATGACAATATATTCACCCAATCAGGCAACTCCAAAATTTTGAAAATTGAGTCCAGTGCCTTATGGGCTTGATTTTCAAAATGCTATATGCAAATAAAACCCTGTTTTCATGCATTTAAATAAAACTTAGAAAATCAACCTGCAGGTTCTGCAGGTAAAAATATGTGTGAAACCCACTTATGCACATTCTTTTGTCTGTCATAGGAAGAGGTATTCTAAAAGATGGAGCTGGGGCAGGGGAAGGCTTTGCACAAATACTAAATCTTCAAATACATAGTCACACCTGTTTGGGAGTAGGTATAACTTCAGTTCGTGTTTGTCAGTGCATGTACCGAAGGAAACCCACAATTTTCAAAGCAGATTTATGTGCACCTAACTCTGCTTTGAAAATTTGGCTTACAGTCCACTGGTAGAAAGTACCTACAGACTTCAGCCTTATGTGTACTGTTGTAAAATTATCCTCCCTATCTTTGGAAAAAAAATAGCAGTCAGACTTCTTCAGGATCAAGTACTTTGTTAGTATTGCTGACATATTTATTTTCAGTCGCTTTCTAACATGAGCAAGGCCCAATCCATGAAGGAGAAGCATTCAACATGTAAGAGATCCATATGCTTTGGACTCAAAGCGAGAGCAGAGCAAAAAGCAGAAGATATGATTCAAGTAGCAATATCGTCTGAAGTCAATCTGTCTTTTGTACATGGAATCGCCAATTGAAGGCAAATGGACAATGCAAGGGAGAAATGTGTGCGTTCTGATAACTGTTTTATCAAAGAAACGTTTTGAAATTATAGACTCTAGAAATGTCTTTTTAAAAGTAAATTATTGATCTTTATTGTTTTCATGTCTAAATATGAGCATTCTAGAATATTTTATCTTTGTCCTGGTATATTTCTGTGTAGTTGGATCACCTTCTTTGCATCCAGACTTCACTTAATAGACAGCTTTATGTAGTACTATAAAGAAATGAGAGCTTATTTTACTGTTTACAACAGAGGAGTTACATTGTGAAAAAAGTTTCAGTACAAGGAAATTTATAACCCAAGAATAGATAGATCAGAGATAAATGTTTGCTGCTCAAAAACAAGGAAATGAAACCAATATGCATCCTAACCTAATATATAAAGAACATAAGAACATAAGAAAATGCCATACTGGGTCAGACCAAGGGTCCATCAAGCCCAGCATCCTGTTTCCAACAGTAGCCAATCCAGGCCATAAGAACCTGGCAAGTTCCCAAAAACTAAGTCTATTCCATGTTACCATTGCTAATGGCAGTGGCTATTCTCTAAGGGGCGGATTTTCAGAGCCCTGCTCGCCTAAATCCGCCCAAAACCGGGCGGATTTAGGCGAGCAGGGCCCTGCGCGCCAGTGAGCCTATTTTACATAGGCCTACCGGCGCGCGCAGAGCCCCGGGACTCGCGTAAGTCCCGGGGTTCTCCGAGGGGGGCGTGTCGGGGGGCGTGTCGGGGGGGCGTGTCGGGGGCGGGCCCAGTTGTCGCGGCGTTTCGGGGCGTGTCGGCAGCATTTTGGGGGCGGGTACGGGGGCGTGGCTACGGCCCGGGGCGGTCCGGGGGTGTGGCCGCGCCCTCCGTACCCGCCCCCAGGTCGCGGCCCGGCACGCAGGAGGCCCGCTCGCGCGCGGGGATTTACTTCTCTCTCCGGGAGGCGTAAATCCCCGGAGAAAGGTAAGGGGGGGGTGTAGACAGGGCCGGGCGGGTGGGTTAGGTTGAGGAAAGGAGGGGAAGGTGAGGGGAGGGCGTTAGAGGATTCCCTCCAAGGCCGCTCCGATTTCGGAGTGGCCTTGGAGGGAACGGGGGTAGGCTGCGCGGCTCGGCGCGCGCCGGCTATACAAAATCGATAGCCTTGCGCGCGCCGATCCAGGTTTTTAGCAGATACGCGCGGCTCCGCGTGTATCTACTAAAATCCAGCGTACTTTTGTTTGCGCCTGGAGCACAAACAAAAGTAGGCCTATTCGCGGAGTCTGAAAATCCGCCCCTAAGTGAACTTAATAGCAGGTAATGGACTTCTCCTCCAAGAACTTATCCAATCCTTTTTTAAACACAGCTATATTAACTGCACTAACCACATCCTCCGGCAACAAATTCCAGAGTCTAATTGTGCGTTGAGTAAAAAAGAACTTTCTCCGATTAGTTTTAAATGTGCCCCATGCTAACTTCATGGAGTGCCTCCTAGTCTTTCTACTATCCGAAAGAGTAAATAACCGATTCACATCTACCCGTTCTAGACCTCTCATGATTTTAAACACCTCTATCATATTCCCCCCTCAGTCGTCTCTTCTCCAAGCTGAAAAGTCCTAACCTCTTTAGTCTTTCCTCATAGGAGAGTTGTTCCATTCCCCTTATCATTTTGGTAGCCCTTCTCGGAATACCATGAACTATTTACTGCTACTGATTAAAATCAACTGCAAGAAATATAAATGGAGAATTGAAAGCAAAGGAGACTTAGTATTCAAGTGGCAAAAATAATGCCATGAGCATCCAACACCAAAAGAAGTGAAAGATAATACAGACAGTGAAATGAACACCTCAAGGCACCAAAAAAGGAATAAAATTTAACTCTGATTTTGGTGCAGGTTGCATTACAATAGCAGTTCTATGCCCTGGGATCTTCCTGCTACTATTGGAGCCCTTTATTCCTTTTTTGGTGCCTTGAGGTGTTCATTTCACTGTCTGTATTATCTTTCACTTCTTTTGGTGTTGGATGCTCATGGCATTATTTTTGCCACTTGGCTGCTCTCATAGTGGCTTGGATCATTATTCATGCTACTGTTGGTGCTCTTTGCTCCTCCATTTTTGCTGTGGGGTGCTCATGCCGCTCTTGGTTTTCCAGGGTGCTGCAGCCTCTGCTGTTGATGCCCGCCAGGAAAGTTCATAAAACTTGGATGGAAAACCCCAAAATTAATGAATGGGAAGCATTGCTTCTGCCATTGACTTTAATGGAAATGAATTAAACGAATGACCCAAATATAACAAATAATCTTCTGATCTGAACTGACAAATGAAACAGGTAACTCAACTGAAAAGAAAATGTTTTTCTGTTCACATCCCTATTTGTTATATCATTTTGAGTCATTTTCTATCTGAAACAATACAGAAAAGCTAACAAAATATTGTTTGGCTTTTTAGTGCACACTAAAGCATTTCAGCATCTGCAATATGCAAAACTGAATAAAATATGTGGATTCTAGAACTATAACATTTGACATAAAACTAAAACAAAAGATAATGCTGACATGAAACATTTTTTTCCATCCACACCTCACATCCAACATGTTTACTAACATGAATACTAAGTCTCCTTGGCTTTCAATTTTCCAGATATATTTCTTGCAGTTGATTTTAATCAGTAGCAGTAAATAGTTCATGGTATTCAGGAGATAGGTTTCTTTATATATTAGGATGCATATTTTACTTAATGCACAAGGTAAAAACATGCGGCTCCGTGAGTTGAGAGAAGCTAATGATGCAAATAGACCAGGAGTAAAATAGCCTTCTAAATGGGAAAATATTGCACTTTATTCATCATTGGCAATTTTGCATGCCATTAAGAGAAAAAAAAAACACATTAATAAACCTCCATCTAAGTTAAAAAATTAATGCACCCAGTTGACAGAACCCCTTTCCTCCAGCCCACCTACATTCAAAAAAATTGTCAGGCCAGCCCAGACCAGGCTGAACCCCCTCCCTCCCACATTCAAAACTTAGAAAGCAGGACTGAACTGGCCAGGCTAAGTGTATGGAACCACACCCCTCCCACTTCAAATATAAGCAAGACCGAGCAGGACAAAGCCTCTCCCACCCACCCAGCTACTTTCAAAAAAATAAAGTAGCCACAAGAACTCAAGAGGGCCACCTAAATTCTAAATCCTCTCCCAACCCCAGGGAACCCCATCCTAAGGAGGGGAAGACCTTACTTCCTCAGGCAAGACCACTGTCAATGCCAGTACAGATTTGGGCTGTCCCAGCACTGAATATTAATGTATTCACTTCTTCACTGGCTGATGATTGGTCCCTCCACTGTCAGCTGTCAGTGAAAGGATGGATTCACTTTCAGAAGGCTGCCCTTTCTGAACTCTGGAAGGGGATTGGTCCTTTCACTGACAGCTGACAGTGAAGGGACCAATCAGCAGCCAGTGAAGGAGTGAATAAATTAATATTACAGATCAGTACAACCCAGAGCTGTCCTGGAATTAATAACAGTCCTGCCTGAGGAGGTAAATTCTTCTTCTTGAGCTTGGGATCCCTGGGTATGAGGGAGGGTTTGGAGTTTAGGTGATCTGATTGAGGACTCATAACTAATTAATTTTTTTGAAAGTAGGTAGATGAGTGGGAGGAGGGAGGTTCCACCAGTTTGATCCAGCTAATTTTTGAAGGTGACGGGGAGGGGGGGTTGGCCTACTAAATTAGATTAATTTTTGAATGTGGGAGGGATGGGATTCAGCCCAGCCTGGCCCAGAAATATTTTTAATTTGTGTGGATGGTAGAAAGTTCAGTCCACTGAGAAGGATCATGCCCACTAGATCTGCTCTTTTTTTTTCTTTTGCACTGGCTCTCTTCCTCGGGAAGATCAGCTCTTGCTTCTGACAGGAGTTAAATTTTCTGTGGTTAAAAAATGGCATGCTAAGCAGTCTTCCCACTAGCATCCTTTCCTGCTTTGCAGGGTAAGAGCTAATAAGCTCATTACCCTGCAATTTGCATGTGTCTATGCTAATCCTAGTGTGGGTTTTAACTCCTGCTTACCATTATTTTTCATTGCTGAAACCCCTATTACATATCAGGGTTTTCTTAGCACCAAAAAAGCCTTATTATATCAGCCCCAGCGTGAGGGGTATGGCAGGAAGCACAGTGACATGAAGACCCTGAAACAAAGAGTGAGAGGAATGGCAGCAAGCTTAATAGGATCAACGCATCAAAATGCCGAGTGAGGAGGGTGGCAGCAATCACAGTGGCACGAACACCCCAAGGCACAGAATGAGGAACATGGCAGCAAGAAGTGTGGAAGCAGCACAGCAAAGCACAGAACCAGGAGCCCGACAAGGAAACACAGAGGCAACAAAGGAGCATCAAGAATGGCCACAAGATCCCGAGGCTTGCAGAGAGAAGCAGGAGAAGAACGGGTGGGTTTTTTTTAATTAAAATTTTTTGTTTGTTTTTTCTGGGAGTGGGGGGGGGGGGGGTCAAATGTAACCAAAAGAGCAGAAAAGGTTAGTAGGATCACGCTGAGCAGTAGCAATCAACCAGAAGGAAAAGCAATGCAGGAGAGCAGAAGCAGGCAAACAGTTAAAATCCTCAGGGAATGGCAGGGAACAGAAGTATTAAGTCACTTGACCTCATTCTTACACTCCCCTTGAAGAAGATTCAGATGGAAGCAGATAGGAGGGAAGAAATTACTCCACAGATCCTTAAGGAACTGCAGGGCAGTCTCCATGGGAAGCAGGTAACTGCAAGAAGGTCTGTGGAGAAATTTCACTTAAATGGTGGAACCTTAGTTTGGAATTTTGTTGTTTTGATTTGGATTAAGTATTGTAGTTATGTGCAGAGGTGGAGGCAGAGTAAATCCCAATTTCATTAAAAAAGGGATGTGGGGGTCAGAATAAGGATATTGCAAAATAAAGACTTCTTGGTACTGGACCCTGGTAGTGGTGATCCTTCATAGTCAGATTACTGCATTTTTTTTCTATTAAGAAAGAAAAACAATTACAACATTGTGCATACTGTTCTTATTTTTCTGTGGCTGCTATTGAATTATGATGAACTTAACTCTTCCTTGCCTCACTTCCAACACTACTCTCACTAATTAATTTCGCTTTGGTATTTTAAAAGAGTTGGAAATTAGACTTTTAAATGTTTCATGAATATACATATGAACCAGATTTCTCCAACTTAGGAATGGATTTTAAGGCGGGGGAGAGAGAGAGAGAGAGAGAGAGAGAGAGAGAGAGAGAGAGAGAGAGAGAGAGAGAGAGAGAGAGGCAGGCCATAATATCATGGCCCATAGGTAGGTATTTGTATCCCTATGGTAGGCCCACCTAGTAACTCGAGGTGGGGATGAGGTATGAGTGTAGGGGGTTAGGGGCCACTTTGACATTCTACATGACACCTATGAACAGAACAGTGGTCTCTTGTGAAGATTTGCTGGCCTTCGGAATGAGGAAACTCACTCCAAGATGAGATTTGTGCAATGTTCTCTCAACCTAGCTTGATAGGCCAGCATATCTTCACAAGAGACCACTGTTCTGTTCGTAGGTGTCATGTAGAATGTCAAAGTGGCCCCTAACCCCCTACACTCATACCTAATCCCCACCTCGAGTTACTAGGTGGGCCTACCATAGGGATACAAATACCTACCTATGGGCCATGATATTATGGGCAGTCTCTCTCTCTCTCTCTCTCTCTCTCTCTCCCCCTGTCAATTCACCTGAAATAGGACTTACAGGAGACATCAGATAGCTCTTCACAAACAGGCTAACCCAGCCCACTCTCTGCTCCTATTTTCTGAATTTGCATCACACCATACAATAGATATTGACCAATACAGATGAATGAGAAGAACAGAAACATACCGTAGTAGCACCTGCAATAACAAAAAGGTGTGTGGCAATGATAATTTTAGAATTATTGCATTGTGTGCTGTCTTAGCACAGGTAGTTTATTGCAATGTGTATTAAAGTGTTTGTACCCAGCAATACTTGTAAAGGGGCAGGAGGGTGAGAGAGAGACTCGGGTGGCACATCTAGTAGTATAGGAGGGCCAGCTAGTAACTCAAAGTGAAGTTTTGATGGTGGTGTAGGGCTTTGGGGCTGTTTTACATGCAGAGTGAGACGTACAAACTATCGCGTGCATTAATGCCATAAATCACTTTGATGAATGACCCTGATAGTGAGAAACTCTATCAGGTTCTTCACTAGTAGGTGACCCTTGTGTTAGGATCCATCGGTGAAGCAGGAGTGGAGGACACCGTTTCGCTACAGCATTGCCATTTCAGGTTTCTGAAAAGGTAGCCTCCAGCCTGGTAGAATGCAGGTGATTCCTGAAAGCCCAGTGCGATTTTCAGAGTCTGAATGAGAAGAATCTGTTTTCTTACTTTCCCTATCCTTGCTCAGGTTGGCTGCAGCCCTGTGCTGAGAAAGGTTAGAAAGTAAAAAACCCACCAGTTCTAATTCACAACCAATGGTTAGAGTGTGGCTCTCAGTGGTTTTGTGCATTTTTTCTGTAATTAGTGAAGTTTTAAGTTGGGAGGAAATTTTGTGCTCATCCTTCCTGCCCCAGTGAGGAGTGTGCAAAGAAGAGGATTTTGGTTTTCCTTGCTGTATGAGTTTTAGAATCTTGTAACCTATAGGGATGTGCAGAGGGAAAAAAAATGTTTCAATTTGTTTCATTAATATTAGAATGAAAAAATATATTTGTTCAATTCTTACATTTGTTTTTCATTTTACATTGAAGTCAATGGGGGAAAGAATCACTGAATTTACTTTAAAAGAAAAACGGGCTAGGGAACCATCACTGAATCCCAAGCCTGTGCCTAAACCTAGGCCTTACACAGGGTCTGGCCCCAGGCTGGGTCTCATTGCCAAGCTCCAAGCCTAAGCCTGAGTCTGATGTCGGGGCCCGGACAAGTCCCAGTTATTGAGGCCCTAGCCTAGGCCATACAACAAAATTGTGCCGTCCACTCTGAAGGAAGGTACCAGAATAACATCATGGCGGCACATCCTCCAGGTTGAGGATGTCATTTGTAGTCACTGGATCAAGAAAGAAGACACTGAAAGCTTTGTTCCTGGGCTGAAACCTAGCCTAGGCCCAGACCCCAGTGACAGGACCTGGCCTTTGCTGGGCCCTGGCATCAGGCCCAGGCCTAGAACTTGGCATTGGGACAAGCCTCAGCCAGGCCCCAGTCACCTCTAGACCTAGGCCTTGATCTTATGCTTGGGACTCAGTGATCTGGCCTAATCATGGTGTTATTTTGATAAATCTTTTCCAGAAAGCACTATTCTTTTATTGTTAATACATGTGTCCATAAAACTGGATAAAAAGGATTATTTATTTATTTATGAATATTAAGTTGCAGAGAACTCACCAGAAGTCTACTATTTTAAGAAAATAGGTCAAAGCCAGTTTATTTCAAACTTTAATAATTGGATCACAAAACATCTGAAACCCTTGTGGTGCTTTGCAAGGGGATACGATGTGGGGTCTTTGCACTGTTTTAGTTGAGATGATAGGTTTGGAGATTTGCATGGAGGGAGGGGCAAATGTATTTTTATCAGGGTAGATTTATACCTTGTGATATGTATAATGTTTGTGTTTGATTTTTAACTGATGAGTGTTTTTGTGAGACCGATGTACTTTGTTCTTTATTGTACTCAGCTTGGAGCATATTTTTGGATACAATATACAAATTAGAAATTGAAATAAATAAATGCATTCATGAAAACCCTACCCCCATATTTTCATGGACATCTAAACCTTTTCTTTAAGCATCTTGTATGTACGTGCTGTATAATCCATTGAATGTGAAACCCTAAACTTAGACAAGACCACACTTGTTTTGTATGTACAGCTTTCTTAATGGGCAACCCCCTACTATGGATGCAGGGGTGCTACCAATAATGGGAACCGAGGCACCCTTCATTTGACCTGGGACTCACCAGCTGGGAGTCCCATAGGACAGGATGGTGGCGACTTTGTGCTGCTCCAATGCAAATGGACTCAACGGCATCCTCTTCCTGGCAGAAGAAGATTATGTGGCACCCTTCCATTTGGCCCATCATCATCATCTGAATGTGACCCAGTGCCAGGCCATGGGATTCGCCAGAGAGCACGATGCAATGATGCAAGGAGGGAAGGTGGACTGGTGGGAGATTTAAAGTCTCGCTGGTGCCAGCACCTCTCCCCTTTTCTGCTCAGCCTGAGGGGGAAGTTTCAGTTCATGTAAGGACATTATGTTACATTCATCATGTGCATGCTGAGCTCCCTGCTGCAGGGTGACTGAGTCCAGGATTAAGGGTAGAACAATAAAAGGGGAGGCAGGTAGCAGAGAAGGTGCCAATGAAATAAATATGGTGGCTAGGGCCCAATCCTGCAGTGAGAAATCGGCTGTCGAGGCGAGAGATGTCAGGCCTGGGGAACAGGGCCTGGATGGCACACACTGGCTGAACGCAGACAGCAGAGGGGCTCCAGTAGACCTGCTGCGTAGTGGCTTACCCAGGGGGCCCCTTGGACGGCAACATTTATCAAGGCTTGCAGGCAATGAGGCTTGGAAGTGACCTACTTGGGCAGTCACAAAGGCTCATGTTGAATGGCACCGACCCCAGGGGGAGAGAAATGTAGGTAAACATGGAGGACATGGCACCCAATTAGATTTCCTTGATAGCCCATCTAATAAATGACTGTGGTCATTACATCCCACTTAAGAATGTGATTATTCTGGTGTTGTTCTTGGCGGTGGCAAGGAGAGGGTGAAAGGGGGGTTGGCCCAGGGTCCTGACTGCCCCAGTTACTGATTTTGGATTCTTCATAGCAAATTAGCTGGATTTCAAGATATACTATCAGTGGATTCTTGTGAATTAAAGAGCAAAATCATAATTAGTATATATCATTCCAATTTAATTGTCTAAACCCCTGACAGTAGCAAATAAAGTACCTGGACATTTTTTCCATTTCCTTCCTAACTAGAGCTCAATAGTGTGATTGCCATGTCAGTCCATGTGGATATGTAGAAATATGAGCCACCAAGAAATCTGTAGGGGATATCACTTACAACTTGTTTGTTGACCTGTATGACTATGCAGTCCCAGTGCAACATCTTTTTGTTCACTGCAGTTTAAAGGAAACATTTTGAAGATCTTTTAAGTCATTCTGTTATCCAGCACACGTTCACTGAAAGCATTTAAATTATTCTTGCGATGTCTAACTGTCTTGAGTGCATGACCTCATACATTTTGACTGTAATTGAATAAGGCAGCTGACCTTTCTCATTCTCTACCTCAGGCACCCTATGAATCTGACTATACATGAAGATAATATATTACTCTCCCAGATGCTTAATAGTTTTTTGATATCAAAAACAAGAACAAGAAACATTTTTAAGAAGTCATTACTCTACTGGACTTTTACTGATAGTGGCAGCAGAATAAATGTTATAGTGGCTGATAGCTAAATTAACTGCCCTATACTCAAACCGTAAAACTCAACTGTGGAAACTGAATTTACAATAGAAATTAGGATATAATTTAAAACCTTTTATTTGCTTAATCCTTTATCTGTTTCAACAAAACAAGCACTTTAGTGGCTTTTAGGTTAAAAAAAAGATAAAAAGAAAACCAAAATCTACCATCATAAATCATGCCTATAATCTGAGGATTTTCACGGAGGCAGGGGGATCTTGGATTGCAGTTGGTGGATGCTTGCTGACTTGAGAGCAGGAGGGGCATCTCCTCTAAGACATGTCCTCAGTGCCACTAGTTGGCTAGTAATGACTGCCAGAGTAGCAATAGTTGTCTTCTTTCCCTCCTTGAGTTTTAGCTCAACATCTCAATTTTTTGCACTCAGGTTTAATCGGTACTAATGGATGAGGGACCCAAAATGGAATCCTTCCTGCCACAATGTGTAGTGCTACATTCTGAAAACTAGAAGGCGGCAAAGGGTGTAGTAAAAGTATGAAACTTTCCTTTAAAAGAAAGCTGTTTGACATAACAGTTTAAATTTGATTGTTCATGATTTGATCATTGTCCTTCCTGACACAGCTATCAAGAAACACAGCCCATGTCAGGGGGACTGACTTCTCTATCTGAGTTTTGGAATTGATTATTCTTTTCAATAAATCTTATATTGGCTTTGAAAAAAGAAGGGCAGTTTCATATTTTTACCACATCCTTTACCCTCTTCTAGCATATTACTTGGTGTTGGTACCTGCCACTTGGTACTTGTGTCTGTGCTATAGTCTGAACCATGAACCGGTCCAATGTCTATCTTTCTTATGGACATACTTACAATCCATATTTTTATATTAAACAGACTTTGCTAATTAATGGCTCTCTAGGTTCTTCAATTTTCATTTTAAACAGCTGTGCATATTATTTTAAAGTGAATATTTTGGCAAAGTTGGATCATTTGAGTGAATCAATATGTTTTAAATATGGTTTGAATCATTTTTATTGTACTGAGATTAGAGAAAGAGACTTCACACGAATATGAAGAGCCTGATTGAAACTTACTGGCAGATCAGAAGAAACATAGAGGTCTCCTTGTATTAGAGAAGCATATGGCTCAAAGTCTACATTCCATGAGCCACATTTAAGTTTTGGGTTACAGTATGGCAAAAAGTAACAAAATGTCTATAAATTGGTTTACAAAATTTTGAAATGATGCATCAGTTGCTCAAGGCTTTAATTTTTGCTACTTCAGAAAGAATAAACATGTCACAGAAAATTATCATACAAACAAATACTTCTGAAAAATGCCATGAAGAAAAGTTCCACTGTGTTCTTTGCACAAGATTTTGCTTCTACAATTGTTTTTCTCCGTGGATTATATTTCCTCCTAGAATTTGTAGAAAATTAAATTCCTGGAGAAATGACAGCTATAATAAAATTTAAACTTACCTGTTAACTTCCTGCCCAACCAGTTCAAACAAGTGGGTTCTGTCCCTCCTGCCAGCAGATGGAGACAGAGAAACAAAGCTAAAAGCTGTCTTTACTCTCCTTATAGGGGTCTGGTGCTGCCTTAAGCTCTTCAGTTTCCTATGTCAAATTTAGGACAACCAAAGGCAATTGATTGTTTTGGTTTCCAAATTACCTCCAAAAGCAAAACCTGATGCTGCCAAGAACTTCACTCCTTGGTCATTAAACTCATGAATTATTGTAGATAATCTGTACACCAAGGTCGTGATTAGGCCAACTGCTTTCACAGTGGGCAACAACATACTAGCTGCTAGTTTTCTGAACTTATCATTGTGGCTTCCCTGGATGGATTCTGGACTGGTCTGGTAGGACTAAAGGAAAGGAAATTAACAGGTAACTTTAAATATCACCTTCCTTATCATCCAGACCAGCCCAGTCCAAACAAATGGGACGTAACAAAGTTCCACCCAGACCAGGCAGAAGGAAACCAAAATAGCTCTCAGGACTCCTTCATCCAAAGAATAGGACACACACACCGAGATCTTTACAGCAAGGATGCAACACAGCAAAGACCTATCCAAGAAAATTCTGGTCACCTACAAACATCTCAAAAGTGAGCTACAACAGACTTGAGAATGGCCTTCCTGTCCTGGCCTGCATTGCTCTACTTTCTCACCATCAAAAGTGAGAAAAGCTTGATACCGAAAGAAGTGAAACACAACTGTTAGGAGGGAGAAAATATTGGACTCAGAGATACCTTTTCAGTTAAAATTACCAAAGGTCACCAAGAAGACTGAATTAACCAAGCCTCTTAAAGATACCATATGAGGCTTGAGAGAAGAGAGGCCAGATCCCTTCAAAACTAAAACTCAGATTCCAAGTGGAATAGTCCTTCCACAGCATAAGACTTGCATTCTTGACTCCCTAGAAGAAAGTATCCCATCTGAAAGAGTAGAAAGATAACTTCCATGACTGTGTCCCTCCCAGCAAGCCAGAGCCAGTCTCTGGTCTCTGAGAGATTTGCAATTTATGCCTTAATCCCATTCACCTCTGGCAAACAATAAGGTTGAAGGAATGGATCCCTTAAATTGAAATATTGCCTTCTACATAAACTGAACTCACAGAGGCTTCAAACTCGAATTCTGGTCCATTAATAGTCCTCTTTCATGCAACTGAAGGCGTGAAGTATCTTCATTGTGTAGCCTAGTTCTTTAAACAGCCTAGCTTATAAATTCTAGAAGATCCCTTCCATTCTCTTTTACAACCGAGATGAATCCGCTGACCAGGGGAAAGGGTGAAAGAAAACCTCTGCTTGTAGTTTTAGAACTTGGTCTAAGGAATATCCGTGGCATGCGGTCAGGGCCTTCAAGAGAATCAGTGAATCCCCAGCCTTGACCGATTTCCTTAATTTTTTTTTTTTTTTTTCCAAGTAGGGCAGGAATAAACCAAACTCCTGCCTGAGTCGATACTGCACTCAACCTCCACTTCCTTACCCCCTCAACTGGCATCACATATAAGTGAATGTCATCTCCTGCTGCTGCGAGGCTGAGCTCGGCTTATCACGAGATCAGCCCTGTAGCCACAGGAGTTCATGTTGTATCAATGCAACTGCCACAGTCCATGCCACCCATGAAAAACCTGTGATCTGGCAGGCTGCCACCATGGAGCATATCTTGTGGTGGATGAAGAAAACAGGAGTCCCCCACAACCCAGCTGCTGCCAGCAGAGCCCATCCCTATGGTTGCTGAAGACAAGTCCCGGCAGGCCACTGCACGGGGTAGCTAAATAAGAGAGGATCTGTAACCTGGCAGCATGGTGAAGAAAGGGGAGGCCCTGAACATGAGTGTGCCTGAACATGAGTGTGTCTGAGAGCAAACAAGCCACGGAATATGAGAGAGTGTCTGTGCTTGTATGTGTGTGTGTGTGTGTGTGTGTGCAGAGAGCCACTGAATGTGAAAGAATGCTTGACTGTGTCTATGTGTGTGAGGGAGAAAGAGCCACTTAGTGTGACACTGACTTTTTTGTGTGAGAGAGTGCATGTGTGTGTAAAAGCCAGTGTCTATTTGTGTGTGAGGGAGAGTGTAAGATAGTGTCTCTGTGTATGAGGGAGTCAGAGCCACTGAATGTGAGAGAGTGCCTGTATTTGTGTGTGTGTGTGTGTGTGTGTGTGTGTGCAGCCACTGAATATGAGAGAATGCCTGAGTATGTGTGTGTGTGAGGGAGAAAGAGAGAGCCATTGAATGTGAGAAAGTACCTATGTGTATGTTTGTGTGGAGATAGCCACAATGTGAGAGAGTACCCGGGGGCGGGGGGGCATGATAGAGTATAAGATAGTACCCGGGTGGGTGTGTAGGAGGGAAAGAGAGCCACTGAGTATGACTATTTGTGTGTATGTGTAAGGGGGGGAGAGCCACTGAGTATGAAAGAGTGCCTGTGTGTGCAAGAGCCATAGTATGAGAGTGTGACTGTGTGTGAGGGAAAAAGAGAGAGACAGAGTGTGAGAGCATACCTTTGTGAGTATGTGTGTGATTTAATGGCCCTTGCAGATATTTGAGTACAGGCAACACAATTAGGAATGTTTATGTATGGGCACAAGAAGTGGATGCATCAATCACAGTGGTCCACTTTTTGAAGCTGGGTTTGATGTCCATCATCGCAAACAGCTTTGATGAGAAACTTGAATTAACAAAAGTTGCCATTTTTTTTTAGACTTGTAAACAAAAAAATAAAAGAATAGTTATAAGCATTTTTAAATGAAAGAAACAAAATATTATAAATAAAATACACTGGTGACTTCAGGAGAGAGAGCAGAAAACATCCTTTCACATGAGCGGAAGAAAAAGAATGAGAAGACCTGGGCAGTGGTGGCTGCACAGGAACCTTTGCATAGGCTTAGAAAAATCTAGAAAGATCTATAAGAGCTTTTCCATCTCATTATCACTGGATGACATCACACATGTGTCTGTTTCTTGTCATGCTTGTCCATAAAGAGAAAATAGTTTTTATTTGCTAAATGCTTTGAAATAATGCCAAACAGACATTATTTTAAAGTTGAAAAATACTAAGAACATGCACTGCTAATATGCAACATAAACAAAACAATAAAAAGCGTTCTTATGTTGTTAATAGTAGGGGTTACTAGAGTTCAGCATTTTTATTGGGGGGGGGGGGGGAAAGAGGGATCAGATTTTTACTTGCAGTGATGCTATTACGAGACAAGAAGACACCATTTAACCATGGCAATCAAGGGATGTTGCCATCCCTGACTTCTATAAATATGTCTGATGCCTTGTCCTAGGTATTAACAGTTGAAGGACTATTAATGGTAGTAGTCCAGTTTGAAAGTGACCTACTGTCATGATTCCATGAGATTTAAAATATTTAGCGCATTAAGTTATGATTTTATATTACTCAATAGAATGTTTTTTTTCTACTCCCGCATAGATGACCAATAATCATTTTTCTGTGAAATGCTGCTTACTTATTACCACATAGTTTCAGGAAAGATTAATGTGGTCCTTTCCATGCTTTCTATTTATATCAATGTGGTTGTAAAAAACATATGACTCATAAAAATTACTAAATGTTTTAAATGAAATAAACAAGAACAAATACACTATTGCAAAGAGACTAGGGCCAGATGTACTAAATTCTTTTTTCCACAGTGAAAGAGCAACAGAAGTCATTGAGAATATCAGGCTCATATTAATACACTAGGGGTAGGAAGGGGGCAACATTTAATTTAATTTTTTTGTTTTGTTTTGGGGGGGGGGGGGGCTTTTTCCCCACATTTATTTCATTTTTTCAAAAAAACTAAATAAACATAGAAACCCTTCAAAAATGGAAAAAGAAAAACAGGGCTTTCCAGGGCCTCCCGTGTCCCCCATCCATCCTTCCCACCCAGAAAAAATGCTGGGGCCAGGATCATCTGTAGCAATGACATACCTGGGCCAGGGGGGTTCTGCAGACGAGGCCTAGGCCCCGGCCCAAGTAAATTAACTCCAGTATGACTCTACCAGACAACTTCAGTTTAAGAAGAAAGAAGAATGAATAGGATGCAAACATCAGAGCTCAGAGGCCTGGGATCCTGGCCTGGGCCTGACCCTAGGCCGAGGACCAGGTGTCGGGACCTGGCCTCTACACCAGACCCTGGCATTGAGCCTGTGTCCAGGCCAAGGCCCTTGGCATCGGGACATTGCCTTCGGGCTGAGCCATGGCATTGAGCCTGGGACCAGGCCCTAGCCTAAACCAAGGCTCCAGCATCAGGACCTGGCCTGTTGGTCTGGCCTTGGCAATGAGCCTGGGTCCTGGCTGAGACCCTGGCATCTGGATCCGGCCTCCAGGCTGGTCCTCTGCATTGGGCCTGGGACCAGGCCCTGGCCTAGTTTGAGGCCCTGGCATTTGAACCTGTCATCTGGTCTGGGCTCCAGCATTGGGCCAGGTTTCTGGCTGAGGCCCCGGAAGTGGGACCCAGCATCCTGGATGGGCCTTGGTATTGGGCCAGTGTTTGGGTCCTAGCAGAGGTCCAGATGTCGTGACCGAGCCAGGATGCAGTGTTGGATTTGGTAAGTATAGTGGGAGGTCATTGGAAACTTTCCTGTGCCTTGGCCTTTGCTCAGGTCAAAGCTGAGACCTCGGCGTCATGCTTAGGTATAGGCCATGGCCTCTTTGTCGTCTCATTTCCCATTTCTCCCGAATGCCCATCCCTACCTGATACTCTGGGGCCTAAAGATGTTCTTCCTTATTGTGTGTATGGAAAAAGTACTTAACATAAAAACACAAGAATTTGCCAAACTGAGTCAGAACGAAGGTCCATCAAGCTCAGTATCCTGTTTCCAACAGTGTCCAATCCAGGTCAAAAGTACCTGGTAAGATCCCAAATAGAAAATAGATCCTATGATGCAAACGCGCAGTGATAAGTCATGGCTATTTCTTAAGTCTACTTGGTTAATAATAGTTTGTCAATCTTCCTTATTACATCTTTCAGCTTAATTGTGATTTGTATCAGTTCTTCTGTATCATCGCCATTCAATGCAATTTCCTGTATAGGTATCTCACCCAATGTCTTCTTCAGAAAACACTGAATCATAGAATTCATTCAGTATTTCCATGATGGCCTTATCTTCTCTAAGTGTCCCTTTAATCCCTTGATCATCTAATGGTCCTCCTTGTGGAGTTTCCCTTTGAAAATCCCATGGTGCTATGGGGACTCTTTACCCCACAAACTTTGCATGTACAAAGTATGTGGGGGTCAAGCATGTGTATGTATTTCAAACTGGTTTCTGTGAGCTTTCTCCTGATGCCGTCCCTTTTCCCCACTGAGAAAAGTCCATATGCTATGGACAGGGCAATTTTCAAAGTGTTTTTTCCATTATTCCATTAAAATTATCAGAGGTTACAGAAGAATATAAACCATAAAAATTGCTATACTGGGTCAAACCGAGTACCCATCAAGCTCAGGATTCAACAGTGGCCAATCTAAGTCACAGGCAACTGGCAAGACCCCAAATAGTAGACAGCCACATGCTACTAATGCCAAAAGATGACGTGAAATTACTTCTTACCTGATAATTTTCCTTCCTCTAGGACAGGCAGGCCAGACCTCACAAGTGGGTTATGCATTCCAGCCAACAGATGGAAACAGAGACAAAATGATTTGCTGGCATCACTGTATATATATATATATAGCACTGTACTGACATCAGTTTGCCTCTATTCCTGGAAAAGCCAACTGTGGACAACTAAATTACATTTGAAGAGAAACAACAAAATTCTTGAACTCCTACAGAATTTCTCTTTCTTTTTTTTAACTTCCAGGAGACCAAAAAGTACTGGGCTCGAGAAAGAAATATAATAACAATAGCAGGAAAGGAAGGCTTTCACTTACCAAGATCCTCAGCGATCTGGAAAACTCTTATTGACCTCCAAGGTCTGCTGTTACTCTTGTTCCTGAGAAAAAACAATTTATCATAGGCAGTCCAGGGTGGGAGTATGAACTGGCCTGCCTATCCTAGAGGAAAGGAAATTATCTGGTAAGATGTAATTTCACCTTCCTCTTCATCCAGGCAGGCCAGTCCACACAAGTGGGATGCACAAAAGCTATTCCCTAGAAGGCTGGGAGGCTGCCTGCGCTCCCATGAAGATCGCTCTTGTCAAGGACGCATCTTCCTGCATGTGAACATTCAAATAATAATGCTTGAAGAAAGTATAAAAGGAAGACCATGTCGCTGCTCTACAGATCTCTGATGGAGATAGCAACTGTAACTCCACCCAGGACACCACCTAAGCTCTGGTAGAATGAGCTCTAATTTGCCTGGGCAAAGGCTTCTCTGCTTTTACATAGGCTTCCGTTATTACCTCCTTAATCTAATGTGCCACTGTGGCTTGAAAAGCTGCATCCTGCTTTTTAACCTCCCCATAGAGGACAAAGAGACAATCTGTTGTCTGCAAAGGGTTAGTATCCTTAAGATACCATGACAGATACTGCCTAGCAACCAACAAGTGCAAGATACGATACTCTTACTCATCCCTGGACCTGTCCAAAACTGGTAAGGAAATGGACTGATTTAAGTGAAAGTCCGAAACCACCTTTGGCAAAAAAAGAAGGAACAGTACTTATCTGCACCATTTCTGGGGTAATCAATAAAAAAGGCTCTCGACATGATAGTGTCTACAATTCTGAAATCCTCCTTGCTGAACATATAGCGACCAGAAACATCATCTTTAAAGACCAAATGCATAAAAAGTTGCAAAAGAGGATGAAAACTGGAATTCGCCAAAAAAACCCCAAAACAAATCAAATTCAGATTTCAGAATGGTACCAGAATATTCAATTCAGCCGAATGTCTTTAACTTCTCTAAAGAATCTAGAAACATCCAGATGCAAAGAGAGAGGTTTGCCTTGAAGTTGACCTTAATAACAATCCAAAGCAATGACCTGTACTTTGAACATATTGAGGCTAATCCCTTAACCAAACCTTCATGCAGAAAGTTCAAGATCAAGGGGATCCCTGTTTCTAAAGGGTGACAATATCGCTCCTTGCACCAAGCCTCAAAAACTCTCCAACTTTAACATAAGCTAAGAATGTGGAAAATTTTTGAACCTGTAATAGGGTGCTCACCAGTGCCGAAGAATAACTGTGACTCAACAACCAAGCCCTCTCAAAGCCAAACCGTAAGATAAAACTGATCTGGATTTTCATGCAGAATCTGCCCCTGATGCAGAAGGTCTCTTCACAGTGGCAATTGCAATGGCCTGTCAACTATCAACCACTTGAGATCCACATACCTCGGCCTTCGTGGTCAATCTGGTACCACCAGAAGAGTTAACCCGGAATGCCATGAAATCCTTTGCAGTAACCTGTTTATCATCAGCCATGGGGGAAACACATAAAGTAACTCTTCCTTCAGCCTTGTTTGAACAAGAACATTGATTCTGAACATTTGAGAGTCTCCCCTGCAACTGAAAAATTGCTATGCCTTTGCACTCTCACAGCTCATCATCAAATCTAAGATGGGGTGACCCTACCAAGAGACAACTAACTGAAAGGCCTCATTCGCCAGTTCCCTCTCTTCCAGGTCTAAGACGTGGTAGTTGAGATAATCCACTCAAACATTGTCCACCCCTGTGATGTGAATGGCCAACAGTGCTTGAAGATGCTGCTCTGCCTATGGTAGTAGTTCATTCATTTCCAGAGAAACGTATTGACTCTGGATTCCCCCTTGATGATTTATGTATGCAACTGCTATGGCATTGACTGACATCACTTACTGCTTTTCCCTTTATCTGGCCTGCAAACTTCAAAAATGCCAACCAAATTGCAAAAGCCTCCAGCCGATTGATGGACCAACTCATCTCCTCAGGAAATCATTGCCTCTGTGCCACCAGTTCCTGGCAGTGGCTCCCCAATCCTGGAGATTCGTATCTGTAGTGACTACAATCCACTCAGGAAACTCTAAGTCCACTCCCTTGATGAGTTGCTCCCTTTGCATCCACCATAGTAACTTTTGCTTCACCTCCAACAGAAGGAACAGTCGTACCATGTACTCTTGAGAATGAGGATTCTACTGAGACAGCAACATCCTCTGAATTGAATGCATGGAACAACCTCCAACATCACCACCATGGATCCCAGTGTCTGTAGATAATCTCATACCATTGAACGAACCTGCACCCTCAGAGCCCGCATTTGTCCACATAGCTTTTGGATATTCTACTTCAGAAAGAACATGTTGCCTTGCACAGTATCGAACCAGACTCCAAAATAATCCAGAGTCTGTGTTGGCTGCAACTTGCTTTTGGCTAGATTTACTACCCTGTTTCCCCGAAAATAAGACAGTGTCTTATATTAATTTTTGGTACCAAAGATGCACTAGGCCTTATTTTCAGGGGATGTCTAATACCGTTGAGCTGCTGGCTGCCCCTGCCTCAGCCATGCCTCACCAGTGTGCTGTCAGAGAGAGGTAGGAGTGTGCAGCATTCATGGTAGTCAGCTTGGGCTGACTCTGCTGCTTTTGAACCTCTGCACACTGCTTGGAAGGGGTCCCCCGACTGGTACTGCCACCATCCCCAGATGTCAGTAATCTTGATGCCACTGTCACTGCTGCCACTTGGCTATTGGGGAGGCGCCGATTGCTGCTACTGACACTGAAGCCCATTCTGCTGCCTCCTCTGTGCAGGCCCCGTGGGCTTCCACTTTCTCCATGCTGATCTCGTACATTGTGAGATCCGCATAGAGAAAGTGCTATTCTTGCACATTCCCAAAGATTACATGTGCCAATCACTAAAAAGTAATTTTTATTTTTTTTTTACCTTTGCTGGCTGATGTTAGTTTTCTAATCGGTTGGTCACAGGCTTTTTTTTTTTCCACCTTCCCTTTCTTATTTTTTTTCCAATTCCTTTTATATTGTCCTTTTTTCTTCCGTATTTTTTTTCTCTCCTTCTTCTTCCCTCAAACACAGTCAGGTTCTCATTCTCACATGCATTTCTCTCTCACACACAGTTTCTCACTGGCACATGCTGTCTGACATTCACACACACAGGCTCTCTCTCACTCCCACATGCTGTCTTGCTCAAGCATAGGATCTCACCGTCACACGCTGTCTCTCTCACACACACAGAGGCTCTCACATGCTGCCTCTGCAAACATTCAGATCCTCACTCTCACACACAATCTCTCAACTCATCTCATACACGCATACACACACACCCTCTACAGACCCTCAGCCTCTCTCTCACCTCTGGGCCTCCTCTTCACGGGTCGCCGCAGGATGGGCTCTGCAGCGGCCCTGAACTTTTCGGGCCTCTTCCTCGGCCCTGCTACCGGGCCTCTTCCTCTTCTTGGGCCGCTGCGACTTGGGATTCGCTGCAGCCCGCGGCGGCTCCTCTTCTGCACGCACTGATGCTCTTTCTCCTTCCTGCCCATGCGGCTCCGGCAACGTTTACTTCCGGGGCCGCACAGGCAGGAAGGAGGAAGAGCATCAACGCGTTTGAACGCGATCTTTGTCTTCGGGCAAGGAGGCTCAGCGGCCGCATGAGCCTCCTTGCGCCCGGGGGCATTGGCTCCCCTCCGGATACCACTGCTCGCGTCTGCCCCTAATACTTTGGAAACTTTATTTAAAAAAAAAAAAAAAATGACGTCACAGGATTGACCGGCCCACCGGGGGAAGCCCGAACCCCCGATAGGTCAATCCGCCCCTGTTTACAAGGGATGTCTTACTTTCGGGGGAGGTCTTATATTTAAGAATTCGGCTAAATCCCTACTAGGTCTTATTTTTGGGGGATGTCTTATTTTCGGGGAAACACTGTACCAAACCTAACTCCTGCAGCAACTGTACTACCTTGTGAGAAATGACCTGGCTTTCCTCCGACGACTTGGCTCTGATCAATCAGTCATCAAGGTACAGATGAACCTTCCTTGCTCAAGGTGGCTGCTACCACCACTATTACTTTGGAAAAGGTTCTGGGTGCCGTAGTCAATACGAATGGCAAGCCTGAAACTGGTAATGCTGACTAAGCACAGCGAATTGCAAGAATCGCTGATGTTCCTTCCAAATGAGAATATACACATAGGCTTCCATCAGATCGAGAAACATGAGAAACTCACCTAGCTGAACTGCCATAATCCCTAAACATACATTTTCCATTCTGAAGTGGGTCATGTGCAAGAACTTGTTGACCGCCTTTAGACCCAAAATGGGACACAAAGTAACCTCCTTTTTGGGCACCACAAAATAAATAGAATATTGACCTATACCTTCCTGCTCCTTCAGCACCAGAACCACAGCCTTTAGATTGATCAACTGCTGTAAATTAGCTTGCACTGCAGCTTTTGTTTCTGCTAATTGCATGGGGAATCTATAAAAATGTCTGTAGGTGACCAACAAAACTCTAGAGCATAGCCATATCTCACCACATCCAAGACCCACTGGTCTGAAGTAATATGGGTCTACTTTTGATAAAACAGAGATAGACGCCTGCCTAACACTGGAATCAGAGGATGCCCCCCCCTCCCCCCCAAGGCCTCATTGTGAGCAACAGGAAGCCCCAGATCCAGGGTTTCCATCCTTACCAGTCTTATTTGTATGAAAGCAATGAGAGCTCATGAAAGAATGTGATTTCTGCGCTGCTGGTAGGGGTGTGCATTCGTTTTGAACTTAAATGGAAAACGCAACTTTTTTTTTTTTTAACTTAAAAAAGTGATGAGGCATAAACGATCGGATTTCCAACGTATTCAACATAGCTATGTTGAATACGTTGGAAATCGCGATTGTTGATCTAAATAAAAATTTAAACCCCTCACCCTCCTTAATCCCCCCCCCCAAGACTTACCAAAACTCCCCAAGCTGGCCAAAAGTTCCGTGAGGGTCCGGGAGCGGACGCGTGGGGAATCACGTGACATCCGCGTCACTCCGACGTGATGCCGACGTCACGTGGTCCATCGCGGGTTCCACTCCCGGACCCCTCGTTGGGCCCAAAAGGCACTTTTGGCCAGCTTGGGGGGGCCAGGAGGCCCCCCCAAGCTGGCCAAAGTGACGCCGCATCAAGTGACGCCGCATCACTCCGACGTGGCGCCGACGTCACGTGATTCCCCTCGGGTCCACTCCCGGAACCCTCGTTGGGCCCAAAAGGAACTTTTGGCCAGCTTGGGGGGGCCTCCTGACCGGGAGCGGACCCGTGGGGAATCACGTGACGCCGCGTCACTCCGACGTGGCGCCGACGTCACGTGCTCCTTGCAAAGGAGTTCAGAAATGGCGTCCTGACCCCGCTGGACCACCAGGGAGTTTTGGTAAGTCTTGGGGGGGGGGGGGGGGGATTAAGGCGGGTGAGGGGTTTAAATTTTTATTTGCACATATGGACATAGACTCAACTTATGGAATTCTCCATATGTCCATATTGACCGCAAATGACCCCCCCTTTCGAGTAATGGACTTATGAACTTAAACTTTTGGTCTGCACATCCCTAGCTGCTGGACCCCTGAAAGGGTGAAAACAATAATACCAAAAATGACCTCTAGAGAAGGAGAATGGAGTTGACCTCTTATCCTCCTGTAAATTCGGAAACCTGGAATCCCCCCCATTGAGCAGCCATCTTCTCCAACTCTTCCCTGAACAAAAGCTGGTTCTTAAAAGGTAACTTCATTAAATTTGACTTAGAAATAGAATCCGCCAACCAATCACTGACGTCACTCCACAAGCCACAATATGTGCCAAATCATAGCCTGCATCCGCCAAAAAAGCAGCTCCTGGCTCTAAATAAGGACCATTTTCTCCTGCAAATTCATGGCCATTGCCTTATAGGCTTGCTTTAGGATAGCTTCAATTTTCCTATCCTGCACATCTTTCAAGGCACTGGCAGTTCTACCTTTCACCAGAATTGTGGTTCTCTCAGCAACCGCACACAATAGAGCATCTATTTTTGGAAAACAAAACGTAACCCTCTCCTTAGTGTCCAGGGGGTAATACTTGCCAGGGACTGACCTCCCTTGAAATTTGCCTCTGGCGCACTGCACTCTAAATTAATGAGCTCTTGGGCCACTTCATATAGAGGGAAGAAACACAACACCTTTCATAAACTGATCATAATAGGGTCTTCTTCTGTGACTTTGCTAGGTCTGTTTCAACTGCCTCCATTCTCAGAGCCTTCAGCATCTGGGACAACAAGCCTGGCAATTCATCTTGATGGAATAACTGCAATATAGTTATATGTGATTCCAAGTCTGGTGGGATTTCACCAAAGTCACTTCTTCCAAGTTCCCCCTGGAAAACAGCCAGACTCTTCAAAGGAGTCATCCTAAAGAACTTGATCCTCATGTTCTTCTTCCACCTGATCCCCCTCCCCTCCGCTACTTGTTATGTCATGGGGAGGGGGGAGGAAGAACTCAAGATTTCTGCTTCTTGGGGAGAGTGGCCTCTGCTGGGTTTCACTCCAAACTTCTTGCGCAGACCTTCCTGTCCCATGCAAAAGGTTTGCAGACCTTTAAAAAAATGTATACTCATGAGAAAGATGCCATATCCATTCCTGGCACATTGGGATTGGATAACACCATCTCAGAATCACTGCCCGTAGCTCCTGTAGGCATAGACAGCAGATGAAGAGGGGAGAGCTCCTCTTACTGTAGATGGTATTCAGTGAGCTCCACCTTTCATGGGTGTCCCCCCTCTATTGGCCTCTCAAACTCTAAGGAAGAAGCCCCTGCGGGAGCAAAATCTGCTAGAGATAGTCCCCCACAATCCTCAAAGCACTGTTGGCACAATGAGAAGGAGGAGTACAATGCCCGCAAATAGCAGGCAACACAGATGGGAATCCTCTTCCCACACTTACTGCCCAGCACCGTGATAAACTTTCACACACAGTCCTGCTGTAGCCTAAAATAGTGGTTGTGTCTCAACGAACGCGGCAACCGTGTGCCCAACTCCACTGGCTTCAAAACCATCTGAAGCAAAGCGCCCTCTGCCAGCTTGAGATACCACTGCTTTCAGTTTCAGCTGACTCCTGATTTAAACGTCCTGATGCAATGCATCAGTTCTATTGGCCTGGGAGACTGCCACTTTTGGTTTTAAGACACTTTGTGTCTATGAGCTTGAGGCATGCTTTTTTTTTTTTAACTCAGAAAAGCTGCCTGCTGTATTCGGCAAATAGTGTCCCGACTGGGGAAAAAAGAAAGAGCTGCATGCAGTGGGAAAACCAAGGAGGAAGAAAAGAGTATGGAGTCCAAAGCATCCTACCTGAGTTGGAAGCAATTTTGGTGCCTGCAAGGGGAGAGGGCTAAAGCCTTCACCACTGTGCTTCTTGCTCATCACTACCAAACATTTTACAATGGCTTCAGAATTGCTCAACTGAGGGAAGGAAACAAGCTATCACCTCAGGAAAACATCTGCCGATCTGACAGACTTACATCCATAGTAGGTATGCATTTCCATCATCTGCTGGAGATGGAGAATACTGGCAGGCTGATGTCAGTAGAGTATTATATAAACAGTGACATCAGTGATTCAGTTAGTCTTCGTCTCCATCTGCTGGCTGGAATGCAGAACCCACTTGTGTGGACTGGTCTGCCTGGATGAAGACATAGTGGCTTTTCCCAAGTCTACCTAGTTAATAACAGTTTATGCACTTCTCCTCCAGGACTTATCCAATCCTTTTTAAACCCAGCAAGGCTAGCTTTCTTTATCACATCCTCTTACAATGAATTCCAGAGCTTAACTATATGTTGTAAATTAATGTATGTTGGTTGTACAAAAAGATTGGTCTGCATTAGACTCAATGAACATAGAAGTTGCTAAAACACTCAAAAAAAATTAAAAATTCCAGTGGTTCAACATTGCTGCCAGGAGAATTATTCTTTTCAGGAATTACAATGGTTGGTTATAGATCAATAGTGGCTAGAAGTAAATGCCATGTAAATATTTTGAAGAAAAACTGGAAACAGAGGAAGAGCGCTGTGTCCAGATCCCACTGACACAGGAAAGATACAATTTCCAAAACACGGGTTATGACAGAGAAATTTACAACAAGCAATAATAAGTTGTGTATGATATTCTCTCTTCTTTTTCTATACATTTAAAATAGAAACAAAAAAAAAGATTTTTTAAATAAGCTTCTAAAATGTAAAAAAAATATCTATTTAACCTCTAGTAAACACTATGTAGTAGGCCAGATTGCCAAACTGAAGAATAGTAAATCTCCTGGACGGGAAGGTATACACCCCAGGGTTCTGAAAGAACTAAAAAATGAAATTTCGGATCTATTAGGAGAAATTTGTAACCTATCATTAAAATTGTTCATTGTACCTGAAGACTGGTGGGTGGCCAATGTAACCCTGATATTTAAAAAGGGCTCCAGGGGAGAACCGGGAAACTATAGACTGGTGAGCATGACTTCAGTGCCAGGAAAAATCATGGAAACTGTTATAAAGAATAAAATCACAGAATATTTAGATAGACATGGTTTAATGGGAAATAGCCAGCATGGATTTACCCAAGGGATGTCTTGCTTCACAAATCTCCTACTTTTTTTATGAATGGGTGAATAAACATGTAGACAAAGGTGAACTGGCAGATATGGTATATTTGGATTTTCAGAAGGTATTCAACAAAGCCCTTCACGAGAGGCTTCTAAGAAAACTAAAAAAATTATGAGATAGGAGGCAATATCCTTGTGTGGATTACAAACTGGTTAAAGGACAGGAAACAGAGAGTAGGATTAAATGATCTGTTTTCCCAGTGGAAAAAAGTAAACAGTGGAGTGCCTCAGGGATCTGTACTAGGACCAGTGCTTGTTAATATATTTATAAGTGATCTGGAAAGGAATACGATGAGTGAGCTGATCAAATTTGCGGATGACCACAAAATTATGCAGAGTTATTAAATCTCAAGTGGATTGTGATAAATTGCAGAAAGACCTTTTGAGACTGGAAGACTGGGTGTCCAAATGACAGATGAAATTTAATGCGGAAAAGTGCAAGGAGATATATATAGGGAAAAATAACCCTTGCTGTGGTTACACAATGAGAGGTTCCACATTAGGAATTACCACCCAGGAAAGAGATCTAGGCATCATAGTGAATAATACTTTGAAATTTTCAGCTCAGTGTGCTGTGGCAGATAAAAAAAAGCAAGGTCTACAAAATCATGAAAGAACTTGAATGGGTAAATGTGAATTGGTAATTTACTCTTTTGGATAATACAAAGACTAGGGGGCACTCCATGAAGTTAGCAAGTAACTCAATTAAAACAAAACGGAGAAAATTCTTTTTCACTCAACGCATAATTAAGCTCTGGAATTCATTGCCAGAGGATGTGGTTATGGCAGTTAGAGTAAGTGAGTTTAAAAAAGGTTTGGATAAGTTCCTATAGCAGAAGTCCATAAACTGCTATTAATCAATAAGGATTAGTAGCTTTGGATCTATTCGTTTACAGCCTGATTTTAAAAACCAAATGCACGTAAAATCTGGGGATTACGCGTGTGGCCGGGCCCTGTGCATGCCACGCACATTCTACAAAGGGCCCGGCTACGGGTGTAACTCCTGTTATGCGCAGAAGTGCCGGGCCACAAAAAGGGATGGGCCGGGGAGCATGCTCTGGGCAGGGAGGTACGGGGCAAGGGGTAGGCCAGGGAAGCATGTGATGGCAGCCGGGTGGTACATGGAAGATACTTCTGCTCTGGAGGAGTAGTAAGTATTACAATAAAAAATTAGGAGCCTGGTAAGGTTAGGTCAGGGAGGAAGGATAGGGTTAGGGAAGTGGGAAAGGCCTACCTGCGTCACCGCACATATTTTTTAAAAATCCCCCCCCCCCCTCCATTGCATGCGTGACTATTCTGCAAATATTTGGGAGGAAAAAGCATAGTAAATATTTTTGCTGGTAACATTGTTCATATAAATAAAAAATAATCTAGAGAGAATAAAGCAAGCAAGCTTGTCCAATGCTTTCTTCAAAAGGGTCTGTGAAGGGCTTAAAAGGGAACACCTTAAAAGACCAGGACCCAGGTATCTAGCCTGGTACACCTTAACCAGCACCCAGGAGGGAATTCCAGATCAAAGGCCTGTTTCATGGGGAAGGAAATTAAAGCCCAGGCTGAGGAGGGAGCAGGGAGGCCCAGAATGGGAGGAGCAAGCACCAGACAATATGCAAAGACTTTGCTTGCCTGAATACCCTACCTTTTTGAAAGAGAAAATGCTAAGGTAAGGAAGCTGTTACTGCTTTTCTTTCTGTAAACAATAAAAATGTATTTTTGTATAAGTAAGGCTGGAATCCAGACTGATTCTTCTGTTCGCCAACACTCCTTGAAGCCAATGGCTGCCACATACTATCGTAAGCTCTGGGTGAATCTGGATGAATTAGATCTCTTCTTAGATCTAAAAATGTCAGATAATTATAGGTAACAAACACTAAGTGGCAAAACATTAACATGAATCAGGTTTTGAACCGAAAAATTGTACAAAAAAAGCTATATATATACTCATAAACTCAAAAATGTAGGTGCTTTGTGTGTATTTTTGTTTTACAAATAATTTTATGAAAAAGTTTTGTAAAAGTGGCATTGCAGTAGTAAACTTTCACAAGTAGTCTACTACGTGTAAAGTTTATGAAAATATCACATTAATAAGCTTCTGCATTGCAGCTCATTAATATGATATTTTGTTAAAATAGGCATGCAAAAAGGGCTTTATTCCCCTGTTTTCACAAAAAGAAATAACTACACCTTAATGAGATGCATTTATTTTTCTCTCTGGGTCCAGGAGGCAACTATTGTTAAAATTGTCATGTGGGCTTAAATGGGCCTTGTGGCCCTTCAACTTCCCATATATATCATTCAAATGTCCTAGTAGTCTTAGTGGCACCCCCCACCATGACATTTGAGCATTTGGTGGATCCTAAATTTAAAATCCAACCCTGCTAAGAATCCCTATTTTCTCTTGTCCCGCTGGGAGGAGGTGCCAGTTGACCTCCAGAGCTGCTTTGCATATGTCCAAGTATCTTCTGCAGTCAGCCAGTGTCATTTTGAAATTTGGCACCAGTGGGATAGGTGAAAGTGGGGATTGCTCTTGCACCTGGAAGATCCCCTTTGATAGGGTAAGCTTTTGGGGGTGAGGGTAGAAGGCCAACCTCTAACAGATTTCGATAGATCAGAGATAGACGTCAGTCCTGGAGTGCCACGCCCAAGTCTGGTTTTCAGGATATCCACCATGAATATGCATGAGCAGGGCCGATGCAAGGGGATTAGGCGCCCTAGGCGAGCCTTCTCCCTTGCGCCCCCTGGGTCTCGGCCCCCGAGTCCTACATTGTTCTCGATCACGCCCACCGACTGTGTGGTTTTCTGGGTCACGAGCAGGTTGAGCACTGCTCGCGGCCCACCAAATCTCCACTCATCTTTGCCGCCACTTGTGGCCCCATATGGTTCGCACCCAGTGGCGTACCAAGGGTCTCCAGTGGGTGCCCACCCTTGAAGTGCACAAAGGAGTGCAACAGAGGAGTTTGCCCCTTTGTGCGCCCCCTTTGTGTGCACCTGAAGTGCTAGCCTGCTGTTCATCTACCATAATAACCTTTCCTATTAACTAAAACCATTTTAACAATGGAGCGCATAAACTTTATCAAACCTATACTTGGACAGGGCATCTACGGCAAACTAAGAAGGCAAATTCAAAAACAGAATCAAAAAAGTAATACAAAACAAATCTTCCCCATTACCAATAACAACTCTCATACAGGGCTAATGCATTTGTGTGCCTCTCCAACATCCCCCCCCCCCCCCCTTAATCCTTCTTGTACTAATGCTTAAGGTCACAGAAAATCAGTAGCATCTCTAGACAGAAGAAGTTTTTTTGGGGGGGAGCAAAAATGACATTTCTTCATCACACCCACCTCTGTAGCATGGATCCTGCTTTAAAATTGGTTAAAAAAAAAAGTGTTAATAAAAAAGTAATTTTTAAAAGCTGGCCAGTTTCACACTTCTAGTAAAACTACTGTAAAATTATTTGATAGCCTCATTCAACTAATTCTATATTGCTATGAGAGTGAAGTCTGGAATATATGGAAGGGACAGAATGTCAATATAAATCCTGCACCTCCAATTCTCTAACTCTGTGCATCCACTGAAATTCCCCCAAACAATGGAGCTTGGATGTTTCCCTTACAGCTCATCATAGTAAAAGATATTTTCAAATTCTGGTGTCACCTCACAGTAACAGCAGCACTAACACCTTTCACTGTCAGACACATTGTGAACTAACACAAAACCCCGCAAAAAAGACACTCAAAATCTATACTGCAATACCATCATAACATAACTAATAACACCAAGGACTCAAACAACAATAACTCTACCTGTGAGAAAGCAAGGATAAATATTACACTGGGTCCTAGAATACCACCACCTACTGAGGAAACAAAGCAAACCCGATTGCTGTAGATCCCTATTCAGACACTATATGCTAGCAGAATCTCTCATGATGGTCACACACACAGAGCAGAGACAGACTCTCAACAAATACAGAATACAAAATAAAGGAGCACAAATTAGACAAAAACTGAAATGGAAACTCCAAGAAGCCAGACCCTGTGTATTAACAATGGAAAAGCAGAACCACCATTCCTCATAAAACAAATAAAATCAAGAAACATAAAGCATCAGTTATAATAGTAAAACCATAATGAAAGAATATTTTAAAACTACTGATAAATAGAATTTCTATTAATTAAAATCATATACATTTTTTACAATTTCCCAAACACCAATAAAATATTTCAAAACAGCACATATATCAAATAACATCCATTAATTAAAACTAATAAGAATTTTAAAAAGCCCCTGCTGTCCCCTTCTGTGTGAGCTCTTGATTTCCAGTCACCCTAATATTGTCGAGGATTAGGAGGTCATCCTCTCTCTCTCACACATACTCACATGTCCATTCTCTCTCACACATACACTGTCACATATGTACACATTCATGCTCTTATATCCACCATAACATCTCGCTCTCACAGATACTGACACACTCTCAGGCTCTAAGACACTCTCTACCCCTCCACACCGGCCCCCCCCACCACAAACTCTTACTCCCCTGGATTTTCTCATACACACTCATACTCTCACACTCACTGGCTCCCTCACATACACACAAAACACACATCCAGGCAAGCTCCCAGTCATTCTCACACACACACACACACACACACACTGACCCCCAGGCATGCACACATTCATTCTCACACAAACAGACCCCCAGGCAGGCACCCATGCATTCACACACATACACCCCCAGGCAGAGTCCCATTCATACACATGCACACACTAAAGGCAGACCCCCTCTCTTTCTTTTGCCAGCAACCTCGGAACCTCTCTCATTCCTCTGCTGCCACTGTCTCTGCTGCCGCATGGCTATTGGGGAGGCGCCGATTGCTGCTACTAGCACTGAAGCCCATTCTGCTGCCTCCTCTGTGCAGGCCCCGTGGGCTTCCACTTCCTCCATGCTGATCTCGTACATTGTGAGATCTGCATAGAGAAAGTGCTACTCTTGCACATTCCCAAAGATTACATGTGCCAATCACTAAAAAGTAATTTTTTTTTTTTTACCTTTGCTGTCTGATATTAGTTTTCCAATCGGTTGGTCACAGGCTTTTTTTTCCACCTTCCCTTTTTTTTTTTTGCCAGTTCCTTTTATATTGTCTTTTTTTCTATTTCTTTTCTCTCCATCTTCTTCCCTCAAACACACAGTCAGGTTCTCATTCCCACATGCTTTCTCTCTCACTCACACAGGCTCTCACTGTCACATGCCGTCTGAGTTTCACACACACACACAGGCTCTCTCACTCCTATATACTGTCTTGCTCAAGCACAGGCTCTCACTGTCACATGCTCTCTCTCATACAATCATTCATACACACAGTCTCTCACTGGCACATGCCGTCTGAGTTTCACACACACACAGGCTCTCTCACTCCTACATACTGTCTTGCTCAAGCACAGGCTCTCACTGTCACATGCTCTCTCTCATACAATCATTCATACACACAGGCTCTCACTGGCACGTGCTGTCTGAGTCTCACACACTCAGGCTCTCTCTCACTCCCACATGCTGTTTTGCTCAAGCACAGGCTCTCACTGTCACATGCTCTCTCTCATACAATCATTCATACACACAGTCTCTCACTGGCACGTGCTGTCTGAGTCTCACACACATAGGCTCTCTCTCACTCCCACATGCTGTTTTGCTCAAGCACAGGCTCTCACTCTCACATGCTGTCTTGCTCAAGCATAGACTCTCACTCTCACATGCTGTCTCTCTCACACACACAGAGAGGTTCTTACATGCTGTCCCTGCAAACATTCAGGTCCTCACTCCCACACACAGTCTCTCAACTCATCTCATACACGCATACATACACACTCTACAGGCCCTCATCCTCTCTCTCACCTCTGGGCCTCCTCTTCACGGGTCTCTACCAAGCCTCTTCCTCTTCTCGGACCGCTGCGACTTGGGATTTGCGGCGGCCAGCAGCAGCTGCTCCTCTTCTGCACGCACTGATGCTGGTCCTCTTCTGCATGCACTGATGCTCCTCCTCCTTCCTGCCCGCGCGGCTCCAGCAATGTTTTCTTCCGGGGTCGCGTGGGCAGGAAGGAGGAGGATCACCTGCAGTTTTGAATGTGACCTTTTTCTTTGGGCCATGGCGACGTGAGCTCCACCACGGCCCTGCTGATCTGCCTGCGTGCTATGTGTCACTGTTCATCCGCCAGTGGGATGAGGTCCACCGGCGGCCGCATGAGTCTCCCTGCGCCTGGGGGCATTGGCTCCCCTTGGGATACCACTGCTTGCGGCGCCCCCTAATACTCAGCACCCTAGGCCCAGGCCTAGTTCGCCTAGTGCTTCCACCGGCCCTGTGCATGAGGCATAATTGCAAGCACTGCCTCCATTGTATGCAAATTTTCTCATGTATATTCATTGCAGATTTCCTAAAAACCAGATCTGGTTGTGGCACTCCAGGACCAGAACTTCCTACCCCTAAGATAGTTTTGGAGGACAAAAGGGTATACTTCTCAATAGGATTTGGATTTTACATTTAGGGCTCGCAAAAGGCTCAGGGATTGGAGTGGGAATAGGGATATTAAGATTCAGGACAGTTATATGGTATTTAGGGGGCTAGGGAAGTGCTCAGTTGGGCCTCAAGGGCTCCTTTAAATCCCTGTGATGGTTTCTGAAAACTGCTGCTTTCTGGACCCAGTTTGCATGTTTTACAGCCAGGAACACATAAAGTTCCTGGATGTGGAAACATCCCAAAAATATTGTCCAATGCTACCCAATCAAACAATTACATTTTCCTGATCAAAGTTGTAATTTGACATTTGCCCCAAAGCAATATGCAAGCACTCAAGTAGGTTTCTGGGAGAATCTACTCTGCGTGGAGAACTGTATTGATTGTTATAACAGTAACCCCTCCTGAAATAGAAAAGGAAGGAGCTTTGTTTACAGTAAAGTCTTCTAAAGAGTCTGAAGGTTATTATTCAGAAATTTCTTATGCATACAATATCTGGTATAATGTAGGGAATGTACTTTATAACTAGCAAATAAAAAGTACCAAGATATTTTATTTATTAAAATCTTTCTATTGCATTTCTGGGATAGTTTGGAGCCATCAGCTAAATCTTAGTGTAGTTTAGTGGGAGAAGGCACCACTTATAATTCTGCATCATACATCTGTGCATATAAATTAACATTCATCTGTCTTAATATTGTTTTTTTTTTCCTCTCATTTGGTATATCTTATGCTATGATGTTCCTTTTATTTACAAAGTGAGTTTGAATTTGTTTCATAAAGACATAAAATCCTGGTTGGGAGAGTTACTGACAAATCAGACACTTAACTTCAAATGAAAAACAGCTTATATTGGTAAAGGAAACAGGCAGCAATCTTAATTATCTCCACCAGATATTTTCAGTTTGGTGATTTAGGGGGTGTTACCAATGCAGTGAGAGAGAGAGAGAGAGAGAGAGAGAGAGAGAGAGAGAGAGAGAGAGAGAGAGAGAGAGAGAGAGAGAGAGAGAGAGAGAGAGAGAGAGAGAGAGAGAGAGAGAGAGAGAGAGAGAGAGAGACTTACTATAGTGCCTATGCCCTAGACAGGTATTTTAATCCCTATGGGAGGGCCATCTACTAACTCGGGGTGGGGATTAGGTATGAGCGTCGGGGGTTGGGGGCCACTTTCGCATTCCACATGAGACCTACGGAAAGAACAGTGGTCTCTAGTGAAGATTTGCTGGCCGTCGGAGTGAGGAAACTCACTCCAAGAGGAGATTTGGGCAACGTTCTCTCCACCTAGCTTGCTGGACACTCTACCTGGGCAACAACAAGCTAGGTGGAGAGAATGTAGCCCAAATCTCTTCTTGGAGTGAGTTTCCTCACTCCGACGGCCAGCAAATCTTCACTAGAGACCACTGTTCTTTCCGTAGGTCTCATGTGGAATGCGAAAGTGGCCCCCAACCCCCGACGCTCATACCTAATCCCCACCCCGAGTTAGTAGGTGGCCCTCCCATAGGGGTTAAAATACCTGTCTAGGGCATAGGCACTATAGTAAGTCTCTCCCCCTCCCCCTCCCTCTCCCTCCCTTCCCCCCCCCCCCTGTAGCGCAGTCCATAACGCAAATTTGAGGGTTGTAGTTATCAGCTGCGCTAACACTGCGGCTGTTTCGCCGCACACGATAAACTGGTTCCTGCTTTACATATGCTCTGCCCCAACTCTGCCCCCTGAATACTAATTTGCATTCACAAATCACGTTAACAGCTGTTAACGTGATTTGCAAATTTATTGCACGTGGTAAACTGCTTGGAAAATGAGGCCCTTAATGTACTACGTAGATGTATGGATTGGATGGAGATATTGTGAGTAGCAGGAAGGGTTCAGAAGCTACTGCCTCTGAAAATCAATATTTACAAATGATTATTAGAACAGTCATAATAATGCAGGTATCTTCTGTACATACTCAGTTCCAGTAGTAAGATCTTTTGCATGTACCAGGGACCAACAGGAACTCCAGCCCAAGAATTATAAAGCCAGAGGCTAAAATTCTAAAACCTCAGCCATGGTGGATAACAGATTGCCAAATGGCCTTTCAGAAACTTTTACTTTTCCTTGAATGATCCTACATCTTCCACTTCTCTCCCTCCACTGAACATATTATTCTTTTGTAAAATAATGGATGTAGTTTTGATCCAAAATTAAAAGAGCTCCCTGTTGGTTAGTCATTACACAAATATTTACCTTTATTTTCCCACAGATGCAGTACACATGTACAACAGTTTTGTTTTGTTTTACTTTGTTATTGCTAATTGTGCCCAGATTGTTCCAAGTATGTTTGTTTTGAATTAGACATGTGGAATCCAATGTGCTTGTTGTGACTGGGATAACTTGTATTTTATGGAAGTATGTGATCTGAATCTAAACATCTTTTATACCAGGTTCAATAAGAGCCTCTCTGTATATTTTACACTGTAGGGTTGCCACTCCATGTACAAATCAAAACTGAGTGTATCCTCATGTGGATCAGCTCTTGGGCACAGGGGGACATGGGAAGACTCAGAAACTAGAGCAGGCCTCTTGACCTCCTGGGTGTTCTTACACAGGGGAGAAAAGACCTCAGGTTTCTTCTTGATGGAGATCCTCCACTTATCAGCCCAATCAATAGGGATGTGAATCGTTTTAGGACGATTAAAATTATCGTCCGATAATTTTAATATCGTCTTAAACCGTTATGGAACACAATACAATAGAGATTCTAACGATTTATCGTTATAAATCGTTAGAATCGTGAGCCGGCACACTAAAACCCCCTAAAACCCACCCCCAACCCTTTAAATTAAATCCCCCACCCTCCCGAACCCCCCCCCCAAATGAGTTAAATAACCTGCGGGTCCAGCGGCGGTCCGGAACGGCATCGGTCCGGAACGGGCTCCTGCTCCTGAATCTTGTTGTCTTCAGCCGGCGCCATTTTCCAAAATGGCGCCGAAAAATGGCGGCGGCCATAGACGAACACGATTGGACGGCAGGAGGTCCTTCCGGACCCCCGCTGGACTTTTGGCAAGTCTCGTGGGGGTCAGGAGGCCCCCCACAAGCTGGCCAAAAGTTCCTGGAGGTCCAGCGGGGGTCAGGGAGCGATTTCCCGCCGCGAATCGTTTTCGTACGGAAAATGGCGCCGGCAGGAGATCGACTGCAGGAGGTCGTTCAGTGAGGCGCCGGAACCCTCGCTGAACGACCTCCTGCAGTCGATCTCCTGCCGGCGCCATTTTCCGTACGAAAACGATTCGCGGCGGGCAATCGCTCCCTGACCCCCGCTGGACCTCCAGGAACTTTTGGCCAGCTTGTGGGGGGCCTCCTGACCCCCACGAGCCTTGCCAAAAGTCCAAGGACCTCCTGCCGTCCAATCGTGTTCGTCTATGGCCGCCGCCATTTTTCGGCGCCATTTTGGAAAATGGCGCCGGCTGAAGACAACAAGATTCAGGAGCAGGAGCCCGTTCCGGACCGCTGCCGTTCCGGACCGCCGCTGGACCCGCAGGTTATTTAACTCATTTGGGGGGGGTTCGGGAGGGTGGGGGATTTAATTTAAAGGGTCGGGGGTGGGTTTTAGGGGGTTTTAATGTGCCGGTTTTGCGATTTTTAGATTTTTCACAATTTTTCACGATATTTTACCCCCCCAAACGGCAACAATACGATTCCCTCCCCCTCCCAGCCGAAATCGATCGTTAAGACGATCGAGGACACGATTCACATCCCTACCAATCAATGCTAAATCATACCACAGACTTCAGATTTTTTTTTGTTTTTGTTTTATTTACTGGCCCTGAAGATGGACAACACAAAGTCCAAAAACACTGGTACACTAATAAATAATGCACAATATTTCAAACAAGACTACCACTGATACAAAAAACAAAATCTGTTTTTCAGCAGTATCAATCTCTGACAGGTCTGCTCCAAGGGGCAGGGACCTTCCTCACCTGGGACTTTGTGCAGTATCTGTTGGTAGGACAGCTATCCTCCTCTTTCAAAATCTTCTGTCACTAAGCAGGGCTTCTTGGTTGACCTCCTATAGCAGACAGGAACTCCAACAGGACCTCTCTTCTGGCTGGCAGACACCTTCCTTCACTGAAGATCAATCCTCAATGGAACCACTTCTCCAATCATTTTTTTCAGGAATGAGTGAGGTATCCTTCTTCCCTTCTCATCCCAAGACTTCTTCTGGTTTGTAATACTAGTCTCTCAGGCTTTTAATTATCCTGGATTCTGAGACTCCTTCCCCCTGAAAGGCCTGGCCATCTAAAAGTAGGAATAGCTTGGTAGCTCTTCTCTCCTCTCTCCTTCCTTGTGAAGGGATAATGGCCGTTGGTGCCACTCTGTGGAAAGATAGTACCATGGACTCCAGCTCTTTCCATGTTCCATACCCAACCATCTTTACTCTGATGAAGTAAAAAAAAAAAAAAGGTTTGTTTGTATCCCCCATTTGACTTTAATAGGAAACACCATGTCAGTGCTGTAATGCAGGTTATATGGGTAATATCGTGTGATATTTTGCATCTCCCTGCCCACGTTCCCTTCCCTATTACAATGACCTTCTTTGCACACAATTTGCAAAATGCAAATGCATGCAAAGAAGGTCATGCATAGGCAACATTATGCAAATATTTTAATGCAACTGACTGATAAGGTGGTCAGATGTGATAAAATAGAATCTGTTGGAAAAGCGGTAAAGGTTCTGACTCCTATCTCAATCTGGGGCTGCCCGTCGAGATGACCACGACTCCCCCCCAAATCCCTCCAAACCAATAAAAGCTCCGGCCCCAGCCACAACCTAGTAACACAGATGACATCCACTCCCTCTAACCCCCTAGTGACATAGACAACTCCCTGATATCCATAGCACTCCCCCACCACCTAGTGAAACAGAAAACTCACTCAAGTCCATACCTCCCTCTCCCCACCCCCTAGTGATATAGATGACCCTGATATCTATAAACTCCTCCCCCAATCTCCTATTGACAAAGACAATTCCCCCACCTGCCAATGACAAAGATGACCCCCTGATTTTAAAAAAATGGTCCTGGGCCCACCCAAAAGGCATAAAAAATGTAGAGTCCCAGCCCTCCCCTTTCCACTCTCCCCTGTACCCTCAGTACCTTAAATTGGATCCTGCATCAGGGCCAGGTGCACCCTTGCACTCAGCCCAGTCAGTGGCATTTTCCAAAATGGCACCAACCTGACTTTGCCCCAGCCATTGGCCTGGATCTGAACCCTGGCCCTTATCCTCTACCCCTACACCCCCATGGCTGGGCAAGGTCAGGTCAGGAAATGGTGCTGACTGGGCTGGGAGTGAGGGTGCACCCAGCCCTGATGTAGAATCTAAGGTATGAGGGGTGGGGTCAGAGATTTGGGGAGGGGTCAGGACCATTTTTTTCAATCTGTGTCACTGGGGGGGAGGGGGAGTAGGAGGATGGGGATATGGGCATCTGGGGTTCATCTGTATCACTAGGGGGAGGGGAATGGACTTTGGGGGTCATCTGTTTCACTAAGGGTTGTGGTGAGAGGGCTATGGACATCGTGGGGTTGCCTATTTCACCTGGAGGTGGAGGAGGGTGCTATGCTCATCAGGGATTTGTTTGTGTAACTAGAAGGGATGGGGAGGGTTTATGGACTTGGGGTTATCTGTCACTAGGGGGTGGGGGGAGGGGATCAGAAGGAGTGGGGGATGGCCAGGGCCAGAAACTTTATTGATTTGGAGGGATTGAAGGGTGCCAGTGCTGCATTAGTGCATATTTTTCCTTAATTATTTTGGGAGGATTCAGGACTCCCTTGACCAGTGACCCCAGTTTAAGAGGGGTTCAGCACTGATCCCACTCAACCTTCCCATTTGCTGCAGCTTTGATTTTTAGCCCGTGGCTCTTTATGGCGATGGCAGTCCCATGAGGTTGAGGCTACTATCATGTTAAAGGTCCACTCTGCACGTTTTTTTGTGCTTTGGCTCCAACACACAAGAATGCACTGTTATTTATTAGATTTTTTATATTCCATTTTTTTCAGCACATTACATTCATGTACTTTATGTAGTTCTTTTTCTGTCCCCAGAGGGCTAATAATCTAAGTTTGTAACTAAGTTAATGGAGGGTAAAGTGACTTAGCTAAGGTCACAAGGAGCAGCAGTGGGACTGAATGCTGGTCTCCTTGGTTTAGGACCAGCTGTGCTAACCACTAGGCTACTCCTGTTTTTTTTCAGGGGAAAGGCTTCACTATCATGGTGACACTCCTTCCTGCAATAAAACATTGCAGCTTAGTGAATGTAGGGAAAAATGAGTTGAAAAGCATTTGGATTTATTCAGAGAGAGCACCGTACCCATTCATTTATGATCCAAATGGAATTTAAAATTGCCTCAATTGGATCAATTTTTATATTCAATTTATCCAAATGCAAATCCCTAGTACATGCTAACAGGACCTACCTTGTAGGCAGGCTCACATATTTTCCCTCTATTATGGCAATGCTTACTCTAGAATGAGTAGGGAGAATGGAGGATAGATGCAGCAGTGATTGAGTCTTTCAAGGTGTGAAAAAGAGAGGTGTGAGCCAGTGCTCCTAATATGGCTAGTCTAAGTTTATGGGTTCTGTGAGATTGTGAGCCCATAACAGTAATGCAGAATTAGTGGTTACATAGTATGTGTCAGATGTTTGTGGCTAATGTCCTATGTATGCTGTCCTTTTATGGCCAGGACAGTTGTGAGTGAAAGAGACAAAATAAAGATTTTGGTCAGTGCAGTTTACAACAAATAAATACAAATACAAACAACATAAAACTGCAATAATAATCTAATAAAAATAGCAACTAAAAGGTAAAAATAAAATAAGTAAAAATAAATACAAAGATTCATACCAGGCATATGACTAATGTCTCTCTCTAATAGCTAGAATGGAGAAAATGACCTTTCAGTTAATGTAAGAGGAGAAATAGCCTAGTGGTTAGAGTAGTAGGCTTTGAGCCAGGAGACCAGTGTTCAAGTCCTGCTGTCATTCCTTGTAACCTTGGGCAAGTCACTTTTCCCTCCATTGCCTCAGGTACAAGCTTAGGGGGTCATTTATCAAAATGTGATAAGGTGTTTTTGCATGTGAAACCATGTTTTGCATGTTGTATGGTGTGATGCAGATTCAGAATGGAGAGTGGGCTGGGTTAGCCTGTCTGTGATGAGCTATTGCACAGCCATAATGCTGATTTTAACTACATCTCTTTTGTGATGTTTCCTGTAAGGCCCATTTCAGGTGAATTGAGGGGAGAGGGAGGGGGAGAGAGACTGCCCATAATGTCATCCCCATAGGTAGGTATTTGTATCCCTATGGTAGGCCCACCTAGTAACTCGAGGTGGGGTTTAGGTATGAGTGTAGGGGGTTAGGGGCCACTTTGACATTCTATGTAACACATACGAACAGAACAGTGGTCTCTTGTGAAGACTTGATGACCTTCGGAGTGAGGAAACTCACCCAAAGATGAGATTTGTGCAGTGTTCTCTCAACCTAGCTTGATGGACTCTCTACCTGGGTAACATCAAGCTAGGTGGAGAGAACATTGCCCAAATCTCATCTTGGAGTGAATTTCCTCACTCCGAAGGTCATCAAGTCTTCACAAGAGACCACTGTTCTGTTCGTATGTGTCACATAGAATGTCAAAGTAGCCCCTAACCCCCTACACTCATACCTAAACCCCACCTCGAGTTACTAGGTGGGCCTACCATAGGGATACAAATACCTACCTATGGGGAAGACATTATGGCCAGTCTCTCTCTCTCTCTCTCTCTCTCTCTCTCTCTACCAAAAATGGTCTACCCAGTGGTCATATGCAGGAAATACAACAGGTCTGATACCTATCACAAATTCAGGTAATGTGCACTAACTTAGCTCTTCACAGCACAAATTGCAATAAACTGAATTTTTGCATAAACCATGCCCCTTTTGCTATCGCATGCGGTACTTACCGCATTTTGATAAATCCAGGCCTTAGATTGTAAGCCCTCTGGGGATAGGGAAATACCTACAGTACCTGAATGTAAACCAGTGTGATATCTCAGAGCAAATGTTGGTATATAAAAATAAATAAATGTACAGATGGTTTACTTCCAGTCACAATTTCCTTGGTGCTAAGTTCCAGAGTTATGGGCATTTTACTGAAAAAATTATTTTACGAATGGATGTTTTCATCACTTTCTTGAATATTGGCACTCAAAATAAACACTCAGAAGCTGACCAGAGACTTCTGTTAGGTCTATTATTTTGCACCAAGTTTTGCAAATACCTCTCTCCTGCACCATGAACAACCTTAGACATTAAACACATTACCTTAAACTGAGCTCTTAATTGGACTGGTACCCAATGTAATTGCTTTAATAGAGGAACTGCATTAACCCTTCTCAGGCATGAAAAAATTAACTTTGCTTTTATATTTTGCATAACTTGAAGCCATTGGGTACTTTTAACTAGTAACCCCACCAAAAGCCCATTACAAAAATCCAACATTGGTAAAACAAAAGATTGGACCACCAACTGAAAATGTCTGTGACAAAACCCCCCAAATTCTTTTTAATAATATCAATTTAAAAAAATATACGTTTCACCACTATTAAGATATGATCTTCAAAATGCCATTATTCATCACTCCTAAATTCCTAACTTTTGGATCACTACACAGCTCCACGCCCTCTATCTTAAGCTTCATGGGGCACATTGATGTATTCTGCATATTATATTGTTTTTGTGCCTGAAATATTCACATTTTACAGTTGCATGTTTATAAAATTGGTGGAGAAAGAAAGCATTTTCTTGCATTACAAATATTTGTGGGAGACAGAATGGAGATTGCAGCTGTGGCAGTGCTAGCGATTTTATTTTTTATATCTTTGTCTGGACACCAGTAAGGTGAACGGTGCAAGCACAGAGACTGAAAGGAAGAATCTTCCCAGGCTGCTAGTCTTTTTTTTTTTTTCTGTTAGTGTTTAATAGTTTTTTTTTAATGCATGCAATCAGTCAGTACTACACACACATATGTGTCTATGTGAGACTCAGTTCTCCATACATTGAATGATACTGTGAGTGGAGGTGCAGTTACAGTATCAATAAATTCATTTGTAATATGCAAACTCCTAGTAGACAGCACACTACAACAAATTCTATAATGTCAGGGAAAGCGAGAGGAAGGAATGTTGGCAGAGTTGGCAGCTTTGGCAGGTGCAGCAATAAAGGCAGTCTTGCACTTAAAATGAAAAGGAACTTTTATAGGCCCAGATTGGCAGGAGAGAAAGGCACCTCAACACAGAAGAAACTGAAATATGGAGAGCATGTGCCACTGCTGCCTGTTCCTCTCTCTCTTGTTTTGGAGCAGAAGGAAAAGGTGAAAGAATCATCAAAGACTGGCTTTAGCAGAGCACAGGTAGCAGAAGTGCAATGCCCAAAACCAGAAGCACACTGCTCTTTGGTTCCCTGTTTCTGAGACAATGAAGGGAGTTTTTCCACCAACTGATTCAAAGGAAGGATCTTGTCTGGGATTCTCTGAATCAGAAGATATTGAAGAGCTAGCAGCCAAAGAGAATTTGAGAAGTTTAGTTAGTAATAGGGATGTGCAGAGGGATGCCATATGTTACATTCGGGATTCGGATTCGTTGGGGGGCAGATACGTTGCATTCGGCAAGGGGCCCCCCGAAACGTTCAAGCGTTAATTCCTATTCGTTTCCCGGCTAAAATTATATTAACTACAACCCCCCACCCTCCTGACCCCCCCAAGACTTACCAAAACTCCCTGGTGGTCCAGCAGGGGGTCCGGGAGCCATCCCCTGCACTCGGGAGGTCGGCTGCCAATAATCAAAATGGCGCCAATAGCCTTTGCCCTTACTATGTCACAGGGGCTACCGGTGCCATTGGTTAGCCCCTGTCACATGGTAGGAGCACAATATGGCGCCGGCCATCCATTGCTTCTACCATGTGACAAGGGCCAACCAATGGCATCGGTAGCCCCTGTGACATAGTTAGGTCAAAGGCTATTGGTGCCATTTTGAATACCGGTGGCCGAGGGTGTGAGTGCAGGAGATGGCTCCCGGACCCCCCGCTGGACCACCAGGGAGTTTTGGTAAGTCTTGGGGGGGTCAGGAGGTGGGGGGTTGTAGTTAATTCAATTTTAGCCAGGAAACGAATAAGAATTAACGCATGAACGTATCGGGGGCCCCCTTGCCGAATGCAATGTATCTGCCCCCTGAGAAATACGAATCCAGAATGCAACGTATGGCGTCCCTCTGCACATCCCTACTCACTGGTCCTACCTTCATGCCTCTCCCCTGCCAAGCAGGATCCTGCCCACAGAGCTCTTTCCTCTGTGAGATTTAAGGTGAACCAGGCCTGTAGCCTGGTCCTGCACATACTACAAGGAGGAAAATGGGGTCACTCTGTTACAATTCCCTTCTTTTTTTCTGCGGACATCCAAAATTACTTGCGAGGAAGGATGGAACAACTGATACAAGAAAAACTACACCATCACACCTCAAATAACATAAAACAATAAATATGCAGAAGATTTTATAAATGACCGTCATACTAGGGCATCATTGTTAGGGAAAGGCACTTTACAGCTCTGCCTTACGTATAATCATAGGTCATTTAAACAACGAAAGAGTCCCAAGTTTACCTGGTATGTGAATAAATGAACTGATGTATACATAATTTTTAAATTTGCAATGCAATCAAATAATTTTTTTTTTTTTATGAAATTAAAATTAACATTCACAAACTTGAAGTAAATCACCAAAAAGTGGAACACAACACATTGAGACTTATCTGGAAATTCTGTTGTATCCAATTTTTTTGTGTATTCCTCCAACACGTTGCTTAATTTTCCCCAGAAGGCACATAATCACTATGAAAAACGCCAAATATTCACTGCAGTAAATACTGCCAATTGCATTGCAAATTTAGAAATTATTTCTACATCAGTTGATGTGGGGTTGATGTGGGTTGGTTTTTTTTAAATTACACCTCCTCCATAACTGCAGCACTGGACCTGGGTGCGTGCCCCGGTGTGCAAGTATTTGCATGCAGCTCTCTTGGTCCCATCTCAGAATGTTCATACCCTGCCCACAACAAAGCCCACATCATGCCCCTTTTTTTCTCTCATGTGCAGCCCCCTACTTTATAAAGTGGGGTGGACCTGCACGTATCTGACAGGCGTGCACATCTCTCAATTTTGGCGTGTGCCCAGCTTTTAAAATTCACCTCAAATACGGCCAAATTTTCAAAGGCCCATGTGAGTAAAAACCGGGGTTTACGAGTGAGGCTGGGCCTCGCGTGCACAGCGCACATTTTGTAAAGGGCCCGGCCCCACACGCAAACCCCGGTACTCACACAAGTGCCGGGCCCTAAAAAAGGAGTGGGCTGGGGGAGGGGCATGGTCTTGGTGGGGAGGGACGGGGCAGGGTGGGATGGAGGCCAGCTGGGACAATGGCCATTAGCCCCTGTCCTGGGGAAGCACACTCCGGCAGCTGGCTGGCGCATGGAAACTAATTCTGCTCTGGAGGAGCAGTAAGACGTAAGATAAAAAAAATTTCGAGTAGCTAGGTAGGGGTTAAGGGTCGGGGTGGAGAGGGTGGAGAGGGGAAAGGGAAGGAAGGTTAGGCAGGGGGGTAGGGAAGTTCCCTCCCAGTCCGCTCCTTAATTGAAGCGAACTGGGAGGGAACTGGGGGAGGCCTGATTGTGTAAGCGCGTAATATTTGAAACTTCGCCCCCCTGCGCACACCGCCTGCACATGCGCGCGGCCAACAGATTTTATAACATGTGATGCCGGCGCGCGCATGTTATAAAATAGGTGCGGCCATGTGCGTGTGCCAGGAACTGTGCGAACATGGACACACGCACAGTCTTTTTAAAATCAATCCCATGGTACACACTGTCACCTTTGCAAAGCCATATATAGTTTAGCACTTTTGTCTTTCTAGTGTAAGTGGTTTTAATGTAGTTACATTACAAAAAAAGTATTTTTATATACTTGAAATCAGCAATGATAGCTTAAATCATCAAGTCAACTCTTTAAGTTTCCCATTCTGTCATTATTACACTAAAATAAGCATATGACATTCTTGAAATCTTATCCCACATGACCACTTGCACAGTAATAAATCTAAATTTAACTGGGGAGTTACGGGTTGCATTTCTTTGATGTGTATAGCAAAATTGTTTAACCATGTTTGCACTGTTTAAAGGCAGCATAAAAAGGTGAGGATTTTACATAAGGTGAAAAGTATTTGTACAAATTAAGGGGGTCATTTATCAAAGACTTATCGCACGTGATACAGCCGTATCGCGTGCGATAAGCCTCTATCGCATGCGAAAAGGGCCTTTTCGCGTGCGATAGCATGCAAATTAGGGGGATGGGAGGAGTCAGGGAGGGGGCGGAATCGGCGGTGTCTTCGATGCGGTGATAATGTTACTAACATTATCGTCGGCAGTAGCACGCCGAATAGCGCCACCTTTCATGATGGCACTATTCGGTGCGAAAGCTGGCAGCTGGCGCACCGCCGTGGTGCGAAGGCTGCAGGCTTTCGCAGGCCCCCCCATTTTCACAGAATTCATCATTCTGTGAAGAATTCTGTGAATTCATTGAATTCTGTGAATTCATCATTCTGTGAAGAATGATGAATCCTGGCCTAAGACAGTAACTTTAAAAAAAAAAGCACGAGGGTGCCCAGACTTGTGCATACGGGTGCATGATCACACATATGCTAGAATTTAAAACCGTGCACACAGTTGCACTCGTATGATTTAAAATATGTCTACTGTGCATATATGTGCTCCTAATTTTAAGCTATAACTCAAGCAAACTTATTTCACATATTTTCCTTAGGACTTTTTCAGGTTTAGTGTGCATAGGTCTGCAGATTTTAAAAACATGCTCGCATGAAGGATATTCCCAGTTTTACTAATTAGTTCATCAGTTTGCCCAGTCCATCTTGAGGTCATCCAGACCCCTCTGGTATTTCAGCCTGCAGTCCCCCTAGTTGACCCAGATACTGCACCCAGTCATTTTAGACCTAAACAGAAATTTATGCAGACTTAACACCTCCTCAACAGCAGAAGTAAACATGCACAGCTAACAACCTGCCATGCGCTGCAGCCACCAGATTTAAAATTTGCATTTACATGCGTAAGTTTTGGTCCCACCCTGGAATGCCCCTTCATGCCGCAATTCCACCCCTTTTTATTTACTCATGTGCACGCATATATGCGCATAATTTATGTTTTTTTGCTCACACACAGCCTATATACTCACATATATGAGCCTTTTAACACGAGCAATGCTTTTAACATTCACCCCCCAAGATTGATAGCCCTCTGGGGATAGGGAAATACCTACAGTATCTGAATGTACGTGCTGTGAAATTGTCACAAAAAGCAGCCTATAAATAAATAAGATTATTAAAATAAAGGGAAAAAAATAATGCTCATTAGGACCCATGAAAAGCAATTTTTTTGATCTTCTTCCTGCTTAACCTGCCTTGTTTCACAAAAACTGTGTTAATTGGGGAGAAGAACAAAAACAGAAACAGATTGATACTTTGAAACAGCTAGAACTGTTGCTTTAAATATGTATGTTTCTAGATGTTACTCTATATTTTCTGTGGGAATACCAAAGACCTGTATTTATACCTAATTTCTTCTCAACCCACTTGAATCCTTTGATTGATCTTGTTTCTAGGCAATTCAATATCCTATAATTATGCTGACGATTCTCTGATTAATGGTTTATTATACCCATAGTACTGTAAAGAAGGAAGAGATACGGTTGTGTCATTGAGCAAGTATTCTGCTGACATCTGAATGTATAAGTGTATATGGATATCTGCAAATTACCTTGGTCTTAATTTTGAGTAATTAATTGCATGGGTCAACCCAGGCATCAAGGAAAGTCCAGAATCTTTTCTTGAAATTTGGTCTCAAATAGACACCATCATATGCACACACCTATGATTCATAGGTTTAGCTTATTTACAGATCTTTTTTTTTCAATCCTTTAATAAGCATGTTCCACAAGTATTCAGAGCTACACTTTGTCAGCTAAAAACTTATCTATTTATTGCTGTTAGAATGATTATGCTGATGCTGTTACCAACCACAGAATCACTTCAACATGGTGGAATCATTGGTTAAAAAAAAACCCTCAAAAGGCTGCAGACGGTACAAGAGAGTGAAAGTAGGCTCTTAAATTACACAGAAATTTCAAACAGATTTAGCTGAAATAGTTTATCTTCTTTTTTTTATTATTGTATATGTCTGAGTAGGATTACCAGATGACCCGGAGTGTCAGGCACAGGTTAAGTCAGTCCTGTTGTTTTCCACATTATAGTCATGTAGGGGCTTGCAGACAAATTTTTCCTTAAGAAAAGAAAAGCCTCAAATTCCAAATGTGCAATGTGACAAATTCAACCTGCGTGAACAGGGACTTTCCTGTTGGTTAGACCTTTTTCCTGAATCATTTAATTGAAATCTAATGGCCTGATTTTTAAAAAAACATTTACAACTTAAATTGGATTTTGCATGTGTAAATGCATGTTACCTTTATAGGGGTCTTTTGAAAATTACTACAATATATGCAATTGAATTGTCAATAGGTTTTACCCACATTAAGTGCATTTAAGAAAGATAAATGGCTTTTGAAAATTGCTGTGAAAGTATTGTTACATTTACACATGTAATTCCTTTGAAAATTCACCTGTAAGATTTCAGGTTATAATTACTGATACCTTTGTGCTCCTCTGCCTACATCCACCACAACCAAGAAATATTTGAATTTAGATAGGATTTGAAACTGCAATTGAGTCAACTCTAGTTTTCAGTTTTATTTCCTGCCGGCGCCATTTTCTGTACGGAAAACGATTCGCGGCAGGAGATCGTTTTCCGGACCCCCGCTGGACCCCCAGGGACTTTTGGCCAGCTTGGGGGGGCCTCCTGACCCCCACAAGACTTGCCAAAAATCCAGCGGGGGTCCGGAACGACCTCCTGCAGTCGAATCCTGTTGGTCTATGGCCCCCGCCATTTTGAAAAATGGCGCCGGCTGAAGACAACACGATTCAATTGCAGGAGGACGTTCCGGACCGCTGCCGTTCCGGACCGCCGCTGGACCCCCAGGTAATTTAAGGCATTTGGGGGGGGTTCGGGAGGGTGGGGGATTTAATTTAAAGGGTCGGGGGTGGGTTTTAGGGGCTTTTAGTGTGCCGGCTCATGATTTTCACGATTTACACGATACTTTACACACCCAAATGGCAACAATACGATTCGCTCCCCCTCCCAGCCGAAATCGATCGTTAAGACGATCGAGGACACGATTCACATCTCTAATGCACAAGATTGTGCAGCAATAATTCCTAAACCTCACATATTGGACTGCAGCCAGTCAAGCTTTCAGGATATACAGAATGACCATGTATGTGATAAATTTGCATATACTGGGTCTCCAAAACTTTTTAAAAAACTCATATGATACTCACCAATCACATGCAAGGCAAGGGGATTATTTAGTGGTACAATTTAGGGATGTGCATTTATTTGAATGACATAGATAATGTCAATGATATTGTCCATGTTGTTTTCAAAACAGAACAATAGAAAACCACCTGAAATTTTGCGTTTTATTTTCTTTTTTTAGTGCGCACTATTCAGAAATTCAAGCTTTGACAGGCACAGATCTTGCCCCCAGGAATCATCATCCTACTCCCCAGCTACACCCCTCCCCCCTCCCCCCCCCCCCCGAGCAAATTATCAAATCTGCCCTGATGTTCTAGTTGGGGCTTGGAGCAAGTCCTATGTTCTGGACCTAGCAGCTGCCATTTTCCAAAATGATGCCAGCAGCCCCTGTCATGAGTTAAGGACAAAGGTCCTGCCAGGGTCATTTTGGAAATTGGTGGCCAATAGGTCTGGAGCATAGGGGTCATTCCGAGCTCCCACTAGACCACAAGGGCAGACTTGATAAGGCAGAATATAAGTGTTATGTGAAATTTAATAACTCATGCATTTTGTAGATATCCTGAAAACAGTGGGAGTCATAACATGTTTGGGAACCACGGCTGTGCAGCATATGTTTAAGATATATCAGTGAGAAACTGGTTCAACTTCCTGAATATCAATCATCCATGTATAATTTTGTGGGGATTTTTTTTCACAATTTATTTTCAACTTTAAAAGCAATTTTTGTTTTCTGAAAGGAGCAACACTGGAGTATGATGACATCAATGGCTAGGTAAAGAAGCAGCCTAGACGATGTCCCACTGCTCATGCAGTTATAATTATACACTTATCTCAACCTTCTCAAGCAATTTGGTAATAGCATGAGAGGCCAGGGCTTGCATGAGCATGACTTGAGGATCAGAAAGGTGAAGCAGCCTCTGTGCCTTCAATCGTGCAAAACTGGAATTTCAACTTACTTACATTACCTGACATTTACATTGATTTAACTGAATTTTCTATAAAGCAGAAAAATAGATAATAAAATGGCAAGTTAGATATTTTGAGATCAATAGAGATGAGTATTTCCAAAAAAAGACAGAAGAAATAAATTGGGTGTTTTTGCTCCTGGATCCAGCTCTCCTTTAATAGCTCACATTTATTATTGCTAAAGCATCATGCTAATGAGCTTGCTATTTTCCATTCAGTGAAAATGGGCAAATATTGCAAAGTCATAAAGTTGTATGTAAAAGTCTGTCATCCAGACAATATAATGGAATTCATACAGACAGAGAGGGCAAAGCTGAAAGCCCTTTGTATGGATAAAAATGTATTTTACCTATAGAAGTGGTGGTTTGAATATTGACCAACTTGTCTGCAGGTAAAAGCATGTGTGATCAACATGTGCCCATAAATTCTGGTGCAAGGAACTATGCACATAAGTTTAATCTTAGTGGGTAATTTTTAATGGGAGCAATAATTACAACAAAGTTTGTGGACTTTTTCTTTTATTACTGATTCAAACCCAATGGGTAAAATGTACCTATGGAATTTGCACCAATACAATACATTAGTGCCCTCTTGGTGACTTAAGTTAGACTTCATAGCTTGGTAGCATTTTGAATATTAAAACACTTGCTCTGGATGTTCTGCTTGAAGATTATATTATTGTGAGATAATACAGAACTCTTACATTCACTAAAAAAAATCACTTTTGGTTTAGAACATTGTTTATATCTTGATTTCTTGTGCCATGTTTATTATATTGCTTATTCTACTGAGCTTACTGTCTGGTGATAAAACTCTATATACGGAAGAAGTAAGCAGAATAAGATGTCAAGTATTTACTTTTGGAAGTCAAAAGTTCCATGTATGTAAATTTGCAAGCAGTCACAAAGTTATCCATGTGAGAAGCCAAGGGCTCAGTATAACAGTGAAAAAAAGTAAAATTTATATATATACACATACATTTAGTGTTGTGGGGGGGAGGGGCAGAGAAACACTCTGTAAAGCCCTTTGAGAGTAATCACTCTGTCCTTTGTATTCTTACTTAAAAATAACACACTGGACAGCAGGACTGTGGTTTTCAAAAGAAACAGTCGCTCTTAATTGAAGAGATTTATAGCAATGAACATTGTTTCAGCAAACTGTCCAGTATTATTCTAGTCTCCTTTAGAGATAGTGCCCATAAGGTCACAGATGAGCATTACAATTAGTAAAACTTATCTACATGAATTTTATACACTGAACTATTGGGTGCTGTGTGATGGTTTCAGTGGATTTCTATGTTTAATAATGTATGTTTATAGTGTTTTGTGTACTATATTTTATTGTGTTTAATGAATTGTATTTTTATTTTAATGTACATTGCTGTAAACTAAAAAGTGGTATGTAAAATTGTTAAAGGAACAATTAGCACACTTTTCTTCACAACCCTACTCTGCAGGAGATTTTGGATATTAAAAATATCTCTGGCCTGGATTTATCAAAATGCTATAAGTATCGCATGCGATAGCAAAAGGGTGTGGTTTATGCTAATAGATAGGTTATCACAATGGGGCAGATTTTAAATACTTGCGCGATCACGTACTTTTGTTCGCGCACCAGGCACAAACAAATGTACGCTGGATTTTATAAGATATGCGTGTAGCCGTGCGTATCTTATAAAATCCGGGGTCGGCGCGCGCAAGGGGATGCACATTTGTGCAACCTGTGTGCGCTGAGCCCAGTGCACGCTGCCTGTTCCCTCCGAGGCCGCTCCGATTTCGGAGCGGCCTCAGAGGGAACTTTCCTTCGCCCTCCCCCCACCTAACCCACCTCCCCCCGGCCATATCTAAACCCCCCCCCCCTAACTTTGCGCGTGTCGCCGGCAGCCTCGCTCCGTCCTCTGGTCCCTGGTCCGGAGGCCTTGACCACACCCCTGAAACGCTGCGTTGTTTTGGGAACGCCCCTGGACATGCCCCCTCCCGCCCCTTTTCGAAAGCTCTGGGATTTACGCGTGTCTCGGGGCTTTATGCGCGCTGGCCTTTTAAAATCCGCCCCAATTACCTATGTGAAGAGCTAAGTTGGTGCAAATTGCAATAATGTTTTCAGACTTTGTGATAAGTGCCAGACCTGTTGTAGTTGTTGCATACAACACTGGGAGACCATGGTGTGTGTGTGTGTGTGTGTGAGAGAGAGAGAGAGAGAGAGAGAGAGAGAGAGAGAGAGAGAGAACCTAGCCATAATGTCATCTCCCTAGATAGATATTTGTATCCCTATTGTAGGCCCACCTAGTAACTCGAGGTGAGGTTTAGGTATTAGTGTAGGGGGTTAGGGACCACTTTGACATTCAACATGAGACATACAAACTAGGGGTGTGCATTCGTTTTCAACGCATATGTAAAACGCAACGTAATTTTTTTTTTTAACTTAAAAAAGTGATGAGGCGAAAACGATCGGATTTCCAACTTATTCAACATAGCTATGTTGAATACGTTGGAAATCGCGATTGTTGATCCTAAATAAAAATTTAAACCCCTCACCCTCCTTAATCCCCCCCCCCAAGACTTACCAAAACTCCCTGGTGGTCCAGCAGAGAGTCAGGACGCCATTTCTATATTCCTTTGCGAGGAGCACGTGACGTCGGCGTCACGTCGGAGTGACGCGGATGTCACGTGATTCCCCACGTGTTCACTCCGGGACCCTCGTTGGACACAACCGGAACTTTTGGCCAGCTTGGGGGGGTCAGGAGGCCCCCCCAAGCTGGCCAAAAGTTCCGGTTGTGTCCGGTTGTGTCCCGGAGCGAACGCACAGGGAATCACGTGACTTCCGCGTCACTCCGACATGGCGCCGACGTCACGTGCTCCTCGCAAAGGAATATAGAAATGGCGTCCTGACTCTCCGCTGGACCACCAGGGAGTTTTGGTAAGTCTTGGGGGGGGATTAAGGAGGGTGAGGGGTTTCAATTTTTATTTGGCGAATCGGTGCACGTATGGACATAGACTCAACTTATGGAATTCTACATATGTCCATATTGACCAAAATTGACCCCCCCTTTCGACTTATGGACTTATGAACATAAACATTTTGTCTGCACATCCCTAATACAAACAGAACAGTGCACTCTTGTGAAGATTTGATGACCTACGGAGTGAGGAAACTCACTCCAAGATGATATTTGTGCAAGGTTCTCTCAACCTAGCTTGATGGACTCTCTACCTGGGTAACATCTAGGGAGAGGACATTATGGGTACTCTCTCTCTCTCTCTCTCTCTCTCACCCTCTCCCTCTCCTTTCAGGAGACTGCACTAATACCTCACCACCCCATAATGCAAGCTATCACATGGCTTAACACTACTGAAAAAGGTGTAGTTAAAATCAGCAAGCCCACTCCTCCTCTTTTTCAGATGTGCAATGCACCATACGATATGGTGCTATCGCATGTGTTTTGATAAATGACCCCTCTGTTTGTTGCAGCAACTCCTCATTTCTTACATATCACATTCATTTTCCTGGAAAGTTACATTTTATTTTATTTTGCTGTTGTAATGAGCCTATGACTGCCCACGTGTATGGTCTGGTGACTGTATATTCATAAACATAGCACAAAAGTAAAAAAATATCACCTTAAAGCTGAAGAGAAGGGGATATTTTAAAAGAAATATCTAATAATACTACTTTAGGTGTGAAACCAAGAGACAGAATAAGTACTGTATTAATAGATAGTAGCATTCCAGCCATGTTAATATTCCTTATTACTAAATCTCTATAAAAATGTGTCAGTAATTTTCATAAGCGCAAAAGGGATTGCTGGAGTTTAGATTTCATCCAAACACAATGAGGGTTTTGTTCAAATTTAAACCAAAGGGATTTGACAAGAAGGAACTGATATTGTATCTAATAAACAGATTTGAAGGTAGGCAGGGATATGCTTCAATTGTGCCAATATTTGGGTGATGAGAAAGTGAGCTAAGATGCACAGATACTTGGGTTGGGATGGTTTTTATCTGGCTGAAAAAAAATTGATTTCTGATATTTCCTCCATATTTGGAAAGTGCTGGGCAAAAATATTCACCTGGCATGTCTTTTCCTTTAGCAGCAGGAAGCTCTGCAGGATTCTTATACTTTGTTTAAATGTTTTTCCTATGTTTAAAAGCCCAGTGCTTCTCCTATGTTTAAAACAAGGATTTTCCCCATATTTAAAAACAAGTGTTCTCCCTATGTTCTAGACCTAAGAACTTCCACTTGGCTTAAATGCTGAATGCTGATCCTGGATAGCCCTGAGTAAGCCATGCTACCCAAAGGCTTGAAGATCTTAGCTAAGAACCAGACAGCATATTTTTGCACCAAGGCTGGGAGCATGAATGACTGTGTTTTCCTGAATTTTGTCTTCCAATACATGCTACCTTGCTTCTTATACCCTTGGTGTTATGGAGCTGTAGGCCTTGAGCATGGGAAAGCTCAGAGGGCTTCACATCTGTTGGGAAACACTAGGAGAGCGATTCCGCTTACCAGGGGAATGTGTGTTCTTGGACCACGGCTCAACCCCAGAGGAACTCCGAAGAGGTGCCGGGGCAGGCGAGGCATGCCCGAGCATGGGCTGGACAGGAGCGAGACTGGACTGAAGACAGATGACTGAAGAGACTGACCCTCCTCCAGACCTGCACGCTTCGGGAAGACAATCAATGCAATGGTGGTCTTATGAACAGTCCTCCGACCATTCCAAGCCCTTTCGAACCTGCCGCTGGGTAACAGCAAGAAGCGGCAGGCCGCATGGAGGCCAGGGCACCGAAGACCAGAGCATGGAGATTCAGAAGAAGACTCAGGAACAAGGTACTTGGATGCACAAGGAATTCAGAGGACTCAAGCAAAGTACTTGGTTCAGACTGTGACGCAGGGTGCCCTACACAATCCACCCACGGGACTGGTCGCGGACCACGCTGGACTCAGAGCCTCTAGACAAGATGATGGAAGCTGATACTGGAACATGACAAAGATACTGAAGAGGCCTGCACCGAGGCATGCCCTACACAGCCGCCAGTGGCTGGTCGTGGACCACGCTGCAACGGAGCAGGTTCAAACAGAGTCTTAGGCATGGATGGTGCAGGCATAAGGTATCCGAGGGCGAGCAAAGTTCAAGACACATGACCAAGATACGACTTGGCTTTAAGCAAGGGATTCAGTACCAAGACACGGCTTGGCTTCAAGCAAGGGATTCCCTCCGGAGGTTTGAGCTGCGGTAGTGAAGAAGGCATTGTACCATGAAGCGCTCCTTGCGGGCAGGTTCACAACATTTGGCTATGTCTCTTGAGCTTGTCCATCCTGTGGTTCCCTCAAAGGGTAATTTTGTAATATTGTGGATAACCTATAGGGCAGCTATTTAGATAAATTGCAAAAAGTTTCACAACAAACTTTTATGCATAGATTTGCTATGAACATTATGCAAAAGTATGTACAGAAACTCAACTACACAGTTACAAAAGTATAAGAGTAAATCCAAACTTCATCTCAACACTTCTCCTCCAGAATGCCTCTTTTTGTACATGTAACAATATGCTGAGTAATTTTTTAACAAGCCATTTACACTCATAAACCTGTGCTTTATGCATGCTAATGGCATTGAAAATTCACTTCTAAATGTTTCACCAGCATGAGTTCTGGACAGAATAAGTAATGACATGAGACAAATAGTCCAGAATATCAAGTTTTTTCTTAAAAATGTTTCATAGGGATAAAATTGTCACAAGTATTATATGTAGTATTCATCATGAGTACTTTTAAAGCATACAGTAGATAGCCATATAACTGTATCTATTTGTAGGTGGGATGTGCATGTTTTTAAGCCCATTTTCAGTTTGGTTCGTTTCAAATGAAATAAAGAGCTGGTGCCTCAGAAAACCCCAAAATTTGAAAGATTTTTTTTGTTTCGATAAATAGTACACACTATTAGTGCTTGCTATTTGCCACAAAATGTAAAAAAAAAAAAAAAAAAATCCCTCACCATGTGTTGCGTTTGTCGGTCTCAGATGGCTTCAACCCTTGTGCCTCACCTTTTTCTCTGCTCTCCCCACTAGCCTTGGGAAGATGGCTACCAACGCATCTGCAAGCCGCATTCTCCGGCGTCCCCGGAACGGCTATGGCAAAGCCTCACGCCATGTTTCTCCTAAGGGTCTCTTAGGGTGCGCACTCTCATGCCACCCACATCTTTATCCATGTCATGGCGGGAACCTTGGGGGCGTCCCCCTCAGGTGATGTCACGTCATCCGGGTATTTAGCCTAAGCTTGTTTGCTAGCTCATTGAGTTAGCAAGGAAGGGACTCGTCCGGTCTAAGCTACTCTGCCGCTTCCGTGCTGCCACTGGAAGCTCTTTCTGCCCTTCGGGGTATCCTCTAACCTGGGTACCCGCTCCTCGGGGGCCCTCTGCTTTCTTTCAGGTGCCTATCTGGGATCAGGTACCCACTCCTTGAGGGCCTGCTCTTCCTGCCTCGGTGCCTGTTACCATCTACTTTTGCCTGGTGGAATCATCAACGTTACAGCTACCATCTAGTGAGTAATCTATTTCTCAGTCTGTCTCATCTACAGCTCTGCCGTGCTGGGAAACCTACACCTGGATATCCCTATACCATCTTGGTGAGACAGGTCCCTTCTGCCGAGGGTCCCTGGACTGCTACCTCTGGATCACCTCACTACTGTCACCTCTGGTGGTATACAACAGCTGTACAATAAAAGACAAAACTCTGTGTTTGTGCGTCCTGAGTCTAGCCCAGTACTGTGGCTCCCCGCGGGGCTCCTCCCCATGGACGTGGTTGTCTCCCACAATACCCAAGAATCCACTCAAACACCTCAAACCATAACACCATGGCTTCCTTACTCCTTCCAAGAAATGAAAGGAGCAGGAGAGATCCCCAGATGCTCCTGCTCAACTCATGGCTGCCCATCACCAACAGTTTAATTTTGAAGCCTGGTCTGCGCTTCAATTAGGGGATGCCGAAGACATTGGGCTCGCACACGTCAATCGTATTTCTAAAAGTGCCTAGATAAGCGCATAAATGCACTTCTCAAAAGTTTCCAAAAAGTGAGCGTACATGTGGCCTGGGCGGGACCTGGGCATCTCATGGTCTGGCCAAGAGATGTGCATGTAAATACTTACGTACCCTGGTGCCCGTCATAGGCCCCTTCCACATAACTTTACTTCTGCTATGGATGACATGTAAATTACAAAGTAAAAGGATTGAGCCCTTTCTGAGAGGTTTAAAGGGTCTGGGGGGAGAGTAGACTACCAAACCAGGGAGGGGTTGGAAGACCTATCTGTTAACTGGCAAACTGGTGGGCAAACTGGTAAACTGGAAATGGCGTGGGCACGCTCCCCTGTTAAAATCCCCTGACTTGCACGGCAGAAGCGGGACTTGCATGCCCACTTAAAATTAGGCGCACACGTGCACATGACCAGGCTATTTTATAACATGCAGACATATATGCATGCAAGTTACAAAATGGCTGTGTCCCTGGGCACACAAATGTGTTCCTGTGTGCTGCTTTGAAAGTTACTGTTGTAGTTCTTTCATGACTCTAAAGCAACGTGGCCAGAAAGCAACATGGCTGTAAAATAACTTGATGCCAGACGTCCTGAGACCAATGATGTTTTTTAACCCTTCATCTGCGGAGAGCCCACGGAAAGGATAAGGTGGCAGAAGAAAGCCATGGTGGGGGGAAGGAGGAATCCACAGAGGGATGTGTTTTTACTTTAGGTTTTTTTTTGTTTATTTCATTTCAGCAAATGAATTGAACAAACCAAATCCAGAAACCCTCCCCCCAAAATAAAAAATGGTTCCCTTAGCCATGATGTAGCAAATGCTCCATTATAAGTACTCCTTCTATTGTTAATGATCCTTCTACAGTACTTTTCTTCAGTGAACAGTGAATAGAAGTATTTCTTTAACATTTCTGCTTTCTTCTTCTCATCATCCATGGCACTGTGGATACTCATGACTATAAGATCAAAAGACATATATTATTGACACAATAGCAGAAGTGCACTAGCAAGCAGCAGTACTCATTCTGCTTATAGCACTATAAGACATTACCCTATCACACAAACTATTGTAGACAGATATCACGCCTATCCCTCTATCAGGCAACACCTGCAACACCTCCATTTATATTTCATCATACAAGAAATACATTTTCCACCACATTCTGTAGGCACTGACACCACAAACATAGAGCAGCGAGCTGAGAACCAGGAAAACATGGGCAAGTCACTTCTCCCTCCTTTGTCAGTTACAAACTTAAAGGCTGATTTACTAAATGTTTTCTTCCAGTTTGTGTCTATAGGAAAGATGCTTAGTAAACAGAGCCCTTAGATTTTAAGCTCTCTCTGGAGACAAGGGAACACCTACAATATGTAAACGTAACTTTCCTTAAACTACTAATTATAAGGCCAGAGCTAAATGTACATCTTACCATCATAGCAACACTGAAGCTCTTATATTTAAAAAAAATACCTCTTTTGAATACTTTCATAGAAGCCAAAGTATAAAAGTCAGCTAACACTTTCACAAGGGCATTAAAAGTGCTGTTAAATGTGTGCAGTCTAGTTCAAATGTGTAAACACTGCACTTTTAATATGTATTAATTAGCTCACAAGAGTTTTAATACAAAATCCAATGTTAATGAAGTAATGAGATGCAACCTTATGCAAAACAGCTCATTACCTAAAAGTGAGCACAGACCTATTAACACAAAAAATGTAACTATACCTCTGGACAATGTAGTTAAGATTTTGCAATAACATCTCTATTAATTTGCTCACTTTAAATCTGGACAATTAAGGCCAACTAATTTTCATGTTGTTATCAAGGAACCATTAATGTGAGATAATTAACACACATCAGTGGCCAAAATTAACACTTTACTTCATTAGCCTCATAGTCACTAAGCAATTAATGGGTTAGGGAGGAGTACCCAGCAGGACACTTCATGGGTATCCCAGTAGAGGACTAGGAAGACCCGTTGTAGAAAGAAGGGGCTATAAGGTTCCAGTACTTAGCAGGCATGTGCATTCATTTGAAACAAATGTGTAAAATGCAATGACTTAGACCATTCTTTCACTTGTGAATCCCCAAAACAAATAGAGGATGCCCATGAATTAAGCAAACATTTTAGTTACATTTATTCGTTTCCCATTCAAGTCTATTGTCCATCACAGGGAGACTAGTAAACATAGCTACCGAGAAATTGCTGAGTGAGGTAGTAGCCAGGACAGAGCTGAGGCAGGAGAAGAGGTCAAGTAGATGGGATGGATGATCTGGACCTGAGGATCTACATTGGGGTTCTTGCTATCACTCAGCCTTGCTGCCATATCCCAGATGCTATATATTAGGGGGTCTTGATGTCACTCTGCCATGCTGCTATACCCACTATGTTACACTTGGGCAGTCTTGCTGCCACTCTGCCTACTTGCCATGCCCCTGCTATACTTGGGGATTTTGCTGCCACTATGCCTTGCTGCTATATCCGTTATGCTACTCCTTGGTGGTCTGGCTGCCATAAACCTGGTACTGTAACTGCATCTTGTGGGTCTTGCTGCCACTATCCCTTGCTGCCATATCCCTTGCAAACATTCAGCTTTGCTACCACAACTGAAATTCTACACCTTGGGCTCTTGCTGCCACTATCCCTTGCTGCTATACTCCTCTTGCTATACTTTGGTGGTCTTTCTGTCACTCTACCTTGCTGCTCTACCACCTATACCTTGTTACTCTGCCTTGCTGCCATATGCCAGACTCTACACCTTGGGGTGTTCTTGCCACTGCAGGTGGTTGCTTTGCACCTCCCTTGGAGGTTTGAGGTCTTCATGCCACAATTTGTGCTAATTTGTTCCTCTGTCAGTACCAGGCTATCTTTTTTCTGCACTTTTGCTGCTTTGTTCTCCCTCCATGGTGCCTTAGCATGTTCATGCCACTCTTGTTGCCACTTTGCCCCTTTTGTATTGCCTTTGGTGGTTCATGCCACTGTTATCAGTGCCTTATTTTGAAGCATTATGGTATGCTTGGCACTCTTGTTGTTGCTTTTCTCATGTCTTAGGCAACTATTGGTACCATTTTGCCCATTTATGGTGCCTTAAGCTATTCATACCACGTATGGTGCCACTTTGCCACATTCTAGTGCCCAGCAGTTCTCTTATTTCCTCTGATTTTGTCTCCCACAAGTTTCATTAGAATTGGCTTTAATGAGAAACAAAAGAAACAAATAAACATCTTATTTTGTTTGAAATGAATGGAGGTAATCCACAAAATGAATGAATGAACCAAAACAAGAAGTTTTCTCTGCACAATTCAAGTGCCTAGTGCTGACTTTTAGAAATTGGTCAGTCAATAAGATAAATCACATAAGGGTTTCTATGTTTTTTTCTGAGATATGCATAGCTTTTGAGCTGCACTTTTTAACACAAGATGTGATTTATTCTTATTCACTAAAGTTGCTAAATAGCTTTCAACAAGATTTTGTTTTCCCAAACTTGGGTGGAGCTCTCCATGCAAAGATATTTTACACTTATATAATCAATATTTGTATATTTTTAGGGGGCAATATGAACTCTGAAAATTTCACAGGTATCAAGTCAAATTGGGAAACAAAATGAAAGCGTGAAACAGCCGACAGATTGGCCTCCAGTCATTCACAGAGATGGAAATACAAGGTCAGCCGTTTCTCGAGAAATACAGAAACCTTGCAGTTTCCAACCACAAGCGTAATTGCACAGTCTAGGATAAGAAAATTAAAGGGGAAGTACCACAAAAATGTTTTTCTTCTATTTTATGTACCTTATGTAGCATCTAAAATGGATCACATATTTTTCCTGGCATTTTTCCTACTTTTCTGTTCTTCCAGTTCTTCCTAAAATTATGCTTTCCTGCAAGTCAGGTGGAGTTCCTGCAGTCTCACGTACACTATTGGTAATTGGTTCACTTTGATGAAGTTACAATGCAGTTTGTAGTCTGCCAGTCACTCTCCATGTTTCATGATTACCTAATGGGATATGGTTGGTACTGTTGCTTGTTATTTATTAGATATTGACAAATATTGTAAACCGTTATGATGGCTATATCCAAATAGTGGTATATAAAAACTTTTTAAATAAACATTGATAGAGGAGAGGTATCTAATACAATATCACAGCATTTCGGTTTGTAGGACACACATGAAGTGGGTGAATTAACACAAGTTTGAAACTTGTGAGCAGTTTTAGCAATTGTCAAGGCTTCAGCCCTAGCTCCTCTCCATTCACATATCTCTCATAAGCATTCAAAATTCGATTACCTCAAAATGTTCAAAAAAACTATCAAAATGAAATCATTCACTTACTTCAACAAACAGCCCAAGTTTGCATTGACATTAATCTCCTCCTTGTCTGCTTTCCAACTCCAGAATTCACCCTTTCTTTGCCTTCTCCATCTTCCAACATTCATCCTCCAACATTTCCACCCTCCACCCAAAACATTTAAAGCCCACCTCAAGGGGAGGTGTTCACTTCCTCTTCCTCCCCTCATCTGCACCTACAGCCCAGAGACCACAGAGGAGATGCTATGTCTGCTTCAGCATCCTTCACCACATGTTGCTGGGGTAACAGCCAGCATTGGGGTCAGTAGGAAGAGGATCAGAAGAGAGCAGAGCAGATTCAGATAACTTTATTGTCATGACAATTCTTATTTTATATTTATTTATTTATTTAGCATGTAGCCACATGTATAAACATGTGGATAAAGGTGAACTGGTAGATATAGTATACTTGGATTTTAAGAAGGTGTTTGACAAAGTTCCTCATGAGAGGCTTCTAGGAAAAATAAAAAGTCATGGGATAGGTGGCGATGTCCTTTCATGGATTGCAAACTGGCTAAAAGACAGGAAACAGAGAGTAGGATTAAATGGACAATTTTCACAGTGGAAGGGAGTGGGCAGTGGAGTGCCTCGGGGATCTGCATTAGGACCCTTACTTTTCAATATATTTATAAATGATCTGGAAAGAAATACGACGAGTGAGATAATCAAATTTGCAGATGACACAAAATTGTTCAGAGTAGTTAAATCACAAGCAGATTGTGATAAATTGCAGGAAGACCTTGTGAGACTGGAAAATTGGGCATCCAAATGGCAGATGAAATTTAATGTGGATAAGTGCAAGGTGATGCATATAGGGAAAAATAACACATGCTATAATTACACAATGTTGGGTTCCATATTAGGTGCTACAACCCAAGAAAGAGATCTAGGTGTCATAGTGGATAACACATTGAAATCATCAGTTCAGTGTGCTGCAGCAGTCAAAAAAGCAAACAGAATGTTGGGAATTATTAGAAAGGGAATGGTGAATAAAACGTAAAATGTCATAATGCCTCTGTATCGCTCCATGGTGAGAACGCACCTTGAATATTGTGTACAATTCTGGTTGCCGCATCTCAAAAAAGATATAATTGTGATGGAGAAGGTACAGAGAAGGGCTACCAAAACGATAAGGGGAATGGAACAGCTCCCCTATGAGGAAAGACTAAAGAGGTTAGGACTTTTCAACTTGGAGAAGAGACGACTGAGGGGGGATATGATAGAGATGTTTAAAATCATGAGAGGTCTAGAACGGGTAGATGTGAATCGGTTATTTACTCTTTTGGATAGTAGAAAGACTAGGGGGCACTCCATGAAGTTAGCAAGGGGCACATTTAAAACAAATCCCCAGTTACCCCAGTTTTTATTCTTGTTAATTGTAAACCGATCCGATATGGTTATTTACTATGAAGGTCGGTATATAAAACTGTTAAATAAATAAATAATAAATAAAGCGGAGAAAGTTCTTTTTTACTCAACGCACAATTAAACTCTGGAATTTGTTGCCAGAGGATGTGGTTAGTGCAGTTAGTATAGCTGTGTTTAAAAAAGGATTGGATAAGTTCTTGGAGGAGAAGTCCATTACCTGCTATTAAGTTCACTTAGAGAATAGCCACTGCCATTAGAAATGGTAACATGGAATAGACTTAGTTTTTGAGTACTTGCCAGGTTCTTATGGCCTGGATTGGCCACTGTTGGAAACAGGATGCTGGGCTTGATGGACCCTTGGTCTGACCCAATATGGCATTTTCTTAGGTTCTTATGTATCGGCAAAATAGTACATTTATTTATTTAAAGCTTTTATATACCGACATTAGTGGGGAACATCATACCGGTTTACATTCGAACTAAAAGGTGGAAAGTACAAAAAAACAGGTAATGGGGATGGGCAATGAACAGAAAGAGGCCGAGAGGAAGCCGAAGACAGAGCAAAGAGGAATATAATGCAAATAAAAAGTAATGTACTGCAAGTAACATAAAGTGATAACAAAAACATTATACAGGCTCAGTTCAAATGGAGGTTAGCAAAAGGAAGAGGGTGGTAAGAGTCTAATCTGGGTAAGCCTGCTTAAAGAGCCATGTCTTTAATTTCTTTTTGAATTTGGTGGTACAGAGCTCAAGTCGAAGAAAGGTGGGAAGTGAGTTCCATCACGTGGACCAGCATTGGAGATGGCATGATCCCTTGTGGAGGAGAGATGTGCCTTTTTAATAGAGGGTACCTGGAGGGTTCCTTTATTGTTTGCTCTGGTGAGTCGGTTAGAGAGTGTGAGGCAGAAGGGTTTGTCAAGCCAGTTGGAATTGTGACAATAGATGGATTTATGAATGATGGAGAGAGTTTTATAGAGGATACGTGAAGGAAAGGGGAACCAATGGAGGTCTTTAAGGATGGGAGTGATGTAGGAAGATTTCCGGGCATTTGTGATGGCCCTCACAACTGCATTCTGGAGCATTTGACACGGTTTTATTGCGGAGTAGGGAAGCCCTATCAGGAGGGAGTTGCAATAATCCAATTTGAAGGAGAGGGTGGCCTGAATGATAGTGAGGAAGTCATGAGAATGGAGTAGGGGTTTTAGTTTTTTTAGGACATTGAGCTTGTAGAAGCCCTCCTTGAGAAGAGAATTAATATATTTCTTTAAATTCAGTTGCTGTTCAAAGAGGACCCCGAGGTCTCTTACAAAAAGCTGAGAGGATATGACATTATAGGCAGGATCAATGGTGATCGAAGGTTTAGGTGTTTGGTGTTGGGATATAAGGAGCAGTTCAGTTTTGGTGGGGTTTAAGGCGAGGTGGAGGTTTGTAAGTAAATCGTTGATGGACACAAGGCAAGTGTCCCAGAGCTTCAGTGCATCAGATAATGAATCATGGATGGGAATGATGATTTGGACGTCGTCATCATAGAGGTAGAACTTAAGGCCGAGGTCCGATAGGAGATGACAGAGGGGTGTAAGATAGATGTTAAATAGGGTGGAGGAGAGGGAGGAACCATGTGGGACACCTTGGGACAGGGAATAAAGTGTAGATTCTGCATTACCTATTTTAACAGCAAACTTTCTGTTGGATAAATAGGATTTGAACCACAGGAGAGCTAAGCCTGAGATGCCTATTTCCGTCAGATGGGTGAGAAGGATGTTGTGATTGATTGTATCAAATGCAGTGGAAATATCCAGTAGGGCCAGAAGGTAGCAATGACCTTGATCCATACCTCTGATGAGGTGGTCAGTGAGGGAGAGTAAGAGAGTTTCTGTGTTGAGGTGCTTGCAAAAACCAAACTGGGATGGGTGGAGGATCTTGTTGTTTTCAAGATAATCCGTAAGTTGGGAATTAACTATCTTTTCCATAATTTTGGAGATAAAGGGAAGGTTTGAGATGGGTCGGAAGTTTGAAGGGTCGTTTGGGTCTAATGATGGTTTTTTGAGAAGGGGTTTAACAACTGCTTGTTTGAGAGTGTCTGGGACTATGCCAGAGGAGAGCGAGGAGTAAATGATATTAGCTAGAGGTTTGGCAATGGTGTTGGGAATGGAGAGGAGAGATTTTGTGGGGATGGTGTCAGTAGTGTGGCTGGCAGGTTTGATTTTTTAAATAATTGATTCAATTTCCTTGGCAGAGGTTAGGTCGAAGGAGTCAAGGGTGGCAGTATTTGGGTCAGGGCAAGAGTGGGTGGAGTGTGGGGAGTTTGGGAATCTGAGGAGGATGTTAGCAATTTTTGTATGGAAGTACAGAGCTAGTTCTTCACATTTAGTCGAAGCTTCATTGTCCGGGATGGGGGGCAGGGCAGACTTGGTGCGGTCAGCAACGTATGACAAAAGGGCCTTGGAATTGTACATGTACTCGTGTAATTTGGACGCATAAAAGTCGCGTTTGGATTTGAGCGTGGAGAGTCTGTAGTGGTGAAGGGCAGATTTGTAGCTGGAGGCATGTTGCGGTGAAGGGTCTTTACGCCATATTCTCTCTCTCTATCTGAGATTGTTTTTCAATATTTTTAGATCCGCAGTGTACCAAGGTTGGAGGTTTTTAGCGGATGATCGCAACTCACGTCTGGAGATAGGACATAGTTTATTAGCGATGTCAAGAGTGAGGTTGCTCCAGGAGGCCAGGACTACATCAGGGTTGGTGCAGTCAAGTTCGGGTAGGGCATTGGATAGTGCTGAAGTTAGGTCCTCACTAGCACAGAGTTTTCTGAATACAATAATTATGCTTTGTGCCGGGTTCCGTGTGGTAGGGGCATTTATGGAAAGTAGTGATTTGATGAGGAAGTGGTCTGACCAGGGAACTGTGTGTTAGGAGAGTGAATACATGAATTAATGAAGATAAGGTCTAAGGAGTGCCCAGCTTTGTGGGTAGGGGATGAGATAATCTGTTTAAAGCCTATGGCTTGGAGGGAGTTGAGAAAGGTTTCGCAGGAAGATATGAGGGGGGATGAGTCTACGTGGAGATTGAAGTCTCCTAGTACAATAGCTGGGATTTCAATGTTGATGTTGGAGATGAATTCAATTATGGGGGAGGGGTCGAGTTCTAGGGAGCCTGGGGGTGGGGGGTGCATAGATAAGGCAGATTTGTAGCTCAGGGGATTTGAACAAGCCAATTTCCAGTTTGGGGGGGTGTCGATGTGCACAGGCTTTAGGTTTAGGTGCTTTTTGACAGCCAAAAAGAGGCCGCCTCCTCTTTTCTTAGGTCTTGGAATGGAGAAAATCTCGTAAGAGAGGGTAGGGAGTTGATTAAGGAGGACAATGTCAGTATCCTTGAGCCATGTTTCTGTGATGGAACAGATCTCAGGCTTACAGTCGATAAGGAGATCATTGAGGATTGGGGGTTTTTTTAGAGAGGGATTGCGCATTGAATAAGATTATCGAGAGGGTAGTAAGTTCTAGAAATTGTGTCAAAGGGGTAATGAGGATGGGGAGAAGGGACTTGCGAAGGGGAGGGGATTTGTGGTGGTATGGGATTGGGAGTCTGTTGTGTGGGTGGTGAATATGGGGGATAGGGTGGGATGCCATTGAGCGACCAGGTGGAGATGGAGGAGATATGATAGTGGGTTAAAGGGGGTGCTGGGTGGTGATTGGGGGAGAGGTTGGAAGAAACCAGTTTATAAGTAATAGCCGTACAGGTGATACGGAGCAATGCAATACAATTCAGATTAATGAGCCAGTGGCCAGTGAATGCACGGCAGCTGTAGTAATTAAAAACAGGCAGTAATAATTATAAACAGTAGAGGCAGCTGTAAGATTGCAACAATGTGGGTCACTCTAATGGTATAAAGGTACTGATGAGAGCTGCAGTGATTCAGGGATCGTTATGGTTCATAGCTGAGTGGTAAAGGCTGGAGAGGGTAAGATAGTTAGTAATGAGGTCGAGTGGACGCCAGAGGAATAAGTCGTGCCCATCTGTGGCCAATGTGGGGTGATGGAGTAGTCTATGAAGTTCTGTTCAATTAGTTGATTTGTAGAGGTGAGGGATCCCTTAGAAAAGAGCTGGGTCGGTTATTAGGGGGGTTCAAAACAATATGATGACGGGACGCGCTAAGTGGCATACCAAGGGGCATGCCCCTTTGTTGCGCTCCTTAGGCGCACAGTGCCAAAAGGTGCATTCGGGATTTTAAAAAGGCAGGTCCCACGTCGCCGCCTGGATAGCGTCGGTGGGCGGGGTCTGAGGCCGCGGGGAGAAAGGACAAACTTCCTGGTCTTTACTCTGGCTGGGGAGGAGTCTGGTGATGCGGAAATCCCCACAGGTGGATGGTCAGGTGTAGCCGATCGGGCCTACCGATGGACGGTCAGGTCAGCTTGGTTTGGGCCCGCCTTGGAGGTGGGTCCAGGCAAGGGTAGGGCCTACCGTGTAGGCAGGTCCAGGCGACTCGTCCTTGCGATTTTTTCCGGCGGATCCGGGAGGTGTGGAACGCAGCGAGACCTACCGTGCAGGTAGGGGCATCAGGGTTCCTGTGCGCTGCGTCCGGTGCAGCGATCCGGCTCGAAAGGGGATCTCGGGCGCGCTCGGGCTAATCACATGACAGTGATTAAAGTAAAAAGGGAAAGCTACAAAATAGAAATACAGTAAAATAAAATAACAAGGACAATTCTTAGGTGCTGGTGCTGATCCATATTGTCCCTGGACAGATTACATTTCTGGCTTGGTGGCAGGATGCAACATAGTCTCCTGCTATAGCTGCAGTTCCTCTTGTTCCCCCAGGATTATACTGAAGATTTCCTCCTCCTTAGGAAGTATTTGGTTTTCTCTGTCAGTTCTGGGAAATGTGCATCTTTGAATCTTTGTATTTTGCACACTACTGGAAGAAATGCAGTCCTGTTTCTATGCGTCTGGAATTGCATTGCATACAGAGTCTGGATTCTTGGGGGTTTGAGATCAGTTTTTGTCTGCATATTCCTGTTTCTAGTCTTTGGTCACTTATTATGTATTTGGTGAGGGCCTGTCTCCTGTCTGTGTTTTGCATGTATAACAGAGGTGAGATATTCTGCCAATGTGTAGTTTCTGCGTAGATGGACCCTTGGTCTGAATCAGTATGGCAAGTCTTATGTGCTTATAATGCTACAGAGATTAGTGGAGTAGTAGACCCTCTTTCATGATAGCTGTGGCATCAAAATTGGCTAGCGATCAGGCAGCTGATACAAATTCTAAATTCTTTCAAGGATGCCATGGAGGATCTGAGTTGCAGAAGCACCAACCAGGGCAGGATCCTCCCCATAGCACATATTCTAAAGGAAAAGTTTGAGGGTTTCCATGTTCTAGAGAAAATCAAAGCAGAGATGTTACAGTTATGGACTCCGTGCAGCAGATGCAAGTGAGATAAAACCTCTGAAAGAAACCAATGCCTATATACTTGCCACACTTTGTGATCCATGGGTGAAAGTGAGTCTCACCCTCCAGTCCCAAAATCTCATATACATGAAGGAGATACTGTCAGCTAGGATGTTTGAACAGGACCACCAAAGGCAGAGGCATGGTGAGGCCGTAGCACAGGAAACAATGGATACCCCAGAGAATAACGCATGTATGAGCAGCACCTTATCAGTTAACACTTCCTCCCCCACCTCAATATGCCAAAACTACATTGTCCCTACAACCATCTCTCCTGACACAGGCCATAGGTAAAACAGCTGGCAAGAGAGATCCTGGGCCCGCACCAGCAAAAAAGACCCCAGCAGAAATTTCTGTGACATGCTATCTCACAGAGGCCGTTGAGGACCTGGACAGAGATCTGCTGGCATATTGAACACAAGTCCGCAGTCTGGCCATACCTGGCCAAGGTGGATCAATATTATCTTTCCTGCCCATCAAGCAGTGTGTCCAATGAACATGTCTTCTCCATGGCAGGGGTCATCTTGAATCCTTACTCTTCAAAGCTGGCACCAGAGTTGATGAAAATGTTGATCTTTTTGAAAATCTATAAGCCTTTTCTGGGATTTCTAGAATTTCCATGCAAGAGGCAAGGTGACAGAGAGCCCCTTGCAGATTTTTCTGCTAGTCTACCCAGCTTTCATGCCCCAGATTTATCACTTTTTGGGTCTTGCTGATACTAAGCATAGCTGCCATGCTCTTGGGGATCTTTTTGCCACTGTAGCTTCCATGCTCCTGATGCTACACCTTGGGGGCTTTGTTGTGTGTGCCGGCTGCTGCGCTCCGCAGCCAGCCGCACTTTCCCAGCACACTCCCAGGTCAGCCCCGACCTCTCATGCAGTGGCAGGAAGCCGCTGCCATCGATGAACTCCCTCTCAGCCAGGAGCCGCTGCTCACACCGCCGCTGCTTGGCCCCACCAGTGCCTCTTCTCTGATCTTGAAGGGGCCACGGGGGGGGGGGGGGGGGGGGGGGGGGAATTCCTGTGACTCTCTCTGATGATGTCAGCCCTTCTGCCTTTTTAAGCCTGTTCCTGTCTACAGTGCTTTGCTTCAGCAACAGATCAAGCTCCTTGTGAGCAGCTGGTTGCCTGATGCTGTCTCCTTCTGGATTACTTCTCTGGCCTTGGCTTGGATCATTTCTGGACTTGTTGGATTGCCTCCTGCCCTGACTTCTGGTATGCTTCTGGATTTTGTTGGATTGCTGCCTGCCCTGACCTCTGATACATTTCTAAACTTTGTTAGATTGCCACTTGCCCTGAATCCTGGTATGCCTTTGAACTCACTGGACTGCTGCCCCTCCCAAACCTTGGAACTCTTACTCTGCTCTCACCAGTGCCCTTTGTGGAGTTGTTATTCTCCAAAGACTCACTCCTAAGTCCAGCTAGCCCCGGTGCCAAAGGGCTCAACCTGCGGGGAATGAGGGCTGGTATTGGTGAAGGTCCTGTTGGGTCTCCACACCAGCCATCTTTGCCAATTGATGATGAGAATCTGCAAAGCTCCCTACTGCAGGTAGTGCCAACCTTGTCTCGGACTAAGGGTCTACCCTTTCAACAGTCCTGCTGCTACTGCTATGTCCTAGATGTACTACCTTGGGGGTTTGATGACACTATGCCTAGCTTCCATGCCACAGACATATCATCTTGGGGTTTTTAATTCCTAGTTCTCTCACCCTATTTCTTTCTTCATTATTCTGGGTTGTTTTGTCCCCAAAATAAAAATGTGAATAAAAGAAAGCTCTTTTCCCATCCTTCATCTTTTCTGTCTTTATGCCTTTCTATCTAATCATGTCACTATTATTGTTCAACCTGCTCCTGGCTCTCTCATATTGCCTTGGAGAAAACCTGCCACTTGGGTACAATTTTTCTGCTCTGTGGTTCCTTTAGGGATATTCATGATGCTGTTGGTGCTACCTTCACTGCCTTGTCCTGTTCATATAGCTATTATTGGTTTCCTTTGCCCCCTCATGTTTCTTTGATGTTTTTGATGCCTTTGTTTATTTGTGAATCACTGCATTCTATGCCTTGAGAGTTATGTTGCCTTTGTGCTGTTTGTATTTCCCCAGTTGCATTTTATGCCTTTGGGGTTGTGATGATTCTGTGCTGTTAACAATTCACTGCTTTTCATTTATACCTTGGGGGGTTTTGTTGCCTCTATGCTGTTTGTAAAGCCTCACTCATACTTTGTGCCTTAGGATTGTAATGCCTCTGTGCTGTTTGCAATTCCCTGCTTGCCCTCTACACATTGGGAGTTTTGATGTCTTTGTGCTTTTTTGCAATTTCCTAAACATTTTGGGGCGGATTTTAAAAGGAGCGCGAATAGCCTACTTTTGTTTGCGCTCCAGGCGCAAACAAAAGTACGCTGGATTTTAGTAGATACGCGCGGAGCCGCGCGTATCTGCTAAAAACCTGGATCGGCGCGCGCAAGGCTATGGATTTTGTATAGCCGGCGCGCGCCGAGCCACGCAGCCTACCTCCGTTCCCTCCGAGGCCGCTCCGAAATCGGAGCGGCCTCGGAGGGAACTTTCCTTTGCCCTCCCCTCACCTTCCCCTCCCTTCCCCTACCTAACCCACCCGCCCGGCCCTGTCTAAACCCCCCCCTTATCTTTGTCGGGGGATTTACACCTCCCGGAGGGAGGCGTAAATCCCCGCGCGCCAGCGGGCCTCTTGCGCGCCGGGCCGTGACCTGGGGGCGGGTACGGAGGTCACGGCCACGCCCCCGGACCACCCCAGGCCGTAGCCACGACCCCGTACCCGCCCCCAAAACGCTGCCGACACGCCCCCGAAACGCCGCGACGACCGGGCCCGCCCCCGACACGCCCCCCTCGGAGAACCCCGGGACTTACGCGAGTCCCGGGTCTCTGTGCGCGCCGGTAGGCCTATGTAAAATAGGCTTCCCGGCGCGCAGGGCCCTGCTCGCCTAAATCCGCCCGCTTTTGGGCGGATTTAGGCGAGCAGGGCTCTGAAAATCCACCCCTAAGTGAGAGACATGTTGCACATATTATAAGAATTACTTTGCGTAGTATTATAATGCAGAATTGTAGTATAATATAAAGTCACAGCCAGCTAGTAAGTAGTGTCAGATTGAACATGAGGATCATCAAGCCCTTCCAAATCTGGCCCTCCTACACTATGGAAGGGCAACCTCTCTGCCTGGCCCACCCAAGTACTTAAGGTATCCAAAGCTAAAGAGGAGTAGGAGTAGGAAGAAAGTGGTGTACTCTGTTCTGATCCCCTCACTGGTAATAATCTTTCAGCAGCTTCACCTAAGAAAACCTTGTTATGACTTTTACATCCTTTAGAGAGTCAAGTTTGATCTTCATCTTGGCTCTTCAGCAGGGCTATCCTTGTCTCTGGTGGGGCTGAACTGAAGACCTCACCAAACCACCCAATCAGTAGTAGCAACAAGTGGTGTGTATAAGTAGTAGGGACTTAGTTAATGTAAACTTATTAACTGTACTCACTGAAAATTTCTCATTTATGAGAAATAAGTAGGAATGTGAATCGTATTTCTAACGATTGGAAATATCGTACGATATTTTCAAAGTCGTCAGAAATCGGGGGCTCCCCGAAACTGATAGGAAAACCCCACAAAATTGTTCGTGGGGTTCTCTTATCGTTTTGGGGGAGGGCGGGAAAAACGGCACACAAAAACAACCCCTAAACCCACCCTGACCCTTTAAAACAGCTCCCTTAGCTTCCCCCACCCTCCTGACCCCCCCAGAATGTTTTAAAATTACCTGGTGGTACGGGGGGTGGGCCCGGGAGTGATCTCCCGCTCTCGGGCCATTGGCTACCACTAATAAAAATGGCGCCGATGGCCCTTTGCCCTTACCATGTGACAGGGTATCCGTGCCATTGGCCAGCCCCTGTCACATGGTAGGAGCACTGGATGGCCTGCGCCATTTTTAAAGATGGCGCCGGCCATCCATTACTCCTACCATGTGACAGGGGCCGGCCAATGGCACAGATACCCTGTCACATGGTAAGGGCAAAGGGCCATCAGCGCCATTTTTATTAGTGGCAGCCGATGGCCCAAGAGTGGGAGATTGCTCCCGGGACCCCCCCTGGACCACCAGGTAATTTCAAAAGGTTTTGGGGGGGGGGGGTCGGGAGGGTTGGGGAAGCTAAGGGAGCTGTTTTAAAGGGTCAGGGTGGGTTTTTTGTTTATCAGCTCGGGCGCAGCCGATAAAAAAAAAAAACCCGATCGGGCCGCATGAAAAAAAATTCACGATGTGAATCAGAACCGGAATCGGAACCGACTCCGGTTCCGATTCACATCTCTAGAAATAAGTGCAATCACCAATCACTCTCATGAACACAGATGTCTAAGAGTGGATTCTCATTTATACATTAAGTGTAGCACATATGCAGCCCTGGATATCTAAGAGCACTACAGACCTCTTATTGCTCAATCTCATGTTTCTGAATATCAATTGTTAGGGATGTGCAGAGGGACGCCATACGTTGCATTCGGGATTCGTATTCGTTGGGGGGCAGATACGTTGCATTTGGCAAGGGGTCGCCCCCCCCCCCCCCCCGATACATTCTGTACATCAATTCCTATTCGATTCCCTGCTAAAATGAAATTATCTACAACCCCCCACCCTCCTGACCCCCCCCCCCCCCCAAAGACTTACAAAAACTCTCTGGTGGTCCAGCAGGTGGTCCGGGAGCCATCCCCTGCACTCACACCCTTGGCTGCCGGTTTCAAAATGGCGCTGATAGCCTTTGACCTACTATGTCACAGGTGCTACCAGTGCCATTGGTCAGTCCCTGTCAAATGGCCATGGATGCCATCTTGTGCTCCTACCATGTGACAGGGGCTGACCAATGGCACCGGTAGCCCCTGTGACATAGTAAGGGCAAAGGCTATCGGCACCATTTTGATTACTGGCAGCCGACGGCCCGAGTGCAGGAGATCGCTCCCGGACCCCCACTGGACTTTTGGCAAGTCTTGTGGGGGTCAGGAGGGTCCCCCAAAACTTGCCAAAAGTCCCTGGTGGTCCAGCAGGGGTCCGGGAGTGATCTCCTGCACTCGGGCGTCGGCTGCCAGTAATCAAAATGGCACCGATAGCCTTTGCCCTTACTATGTCACAGGGGCCTCTGGTGCCATTGGTCAGCCCCTGTCACATGGTAGGAGCACAAGATGATGCCGATGGCAATGTGACAGGGGCTGACCAATGGCACTGGTAGCCCTTGTGACACAGTAGGTCAAAGGCTATCGGCGCCATTTTGAACCCGGCAGCCGAGGGTGTGAGTGCAGGGGATGGCTCTCGGACCCCCTGCTGGACCATCAGGGAGCTTTGGTAAGTCATGGGGGGGGTCAGGAGGGTGAGGGGGTTTGTTTAAATTGGCTCCTAGGTGGCTGAATAATTTGGCGAAGGTTTGTTGTATTTGTGGGGAATCGTGATACGTTTCGCTTTCCCATGAATACAACGAATAAGGCCCTATATGTTGCGGATTCCCAATTTGTAGGGAACGAATGCACACCCCTACCAATTGTCCCTTTAAGAATTTGGTTGCTGATAGCTGGGGGTCAAGTAACTAGTCAGCATGGAGGAATCTTGTTCATTATGAGAATTAACCAAACTAATTGCTCCACCAGCTAAGAACAGCTATGAACCACTATTCACAGAATTTAGAAAGATGTATCAATTTATCAATCCTTTCTATGTACAGGCCATGAGAGGTTTCCCATGTTTATTCAAATTAAGCCAAAGGTTCCACTCCTGGTGTTGCCCTTCCATCAATTCCTTTAAGTTGCAGCTTTGCAACCATACTCCCCTATAAACCAAAGACTTTGCATTTCCACAAGCTGCTTGGCAGGTCATGGGAATAACACTGTGGAAACAATGACAATATCTGATTGTCTTTGATCCTCTGACTATCATTCTTTATTAATAAAAGCATTCTTGGCAAATGCTCAGCCCTCAAGGTTCATCTTGGGCTTTGCTGCCACTCTTCTTGCTGCATCGATCTGCTCCTGCCATTTACAATTTTAATCACCAGCATCACTGTTGCTACCGCTCTAAGCCAAGCCTGGTACCTTAGAATACTTTCTCCTCTGTTATGGCTGTCTTCAAGGGTTTTTTCCAAATCTCTTCCCCCTATGCTACTTGCCAACTCTTAATCTTGCCCTGTCAATCTGATGCTTTACACAGGTCTTACCCAATTATTTTTAATGGTTTCATGTCCTCTTAGACTTTGTCAAACTCCTGTCTCTTACAGTTTTTATGACTATTGGTTTCATCCAGTATTTTGCCTTCAATGGATTATAATATAGCAAAAGGCAGAGGCAGCAAAAGTGCAGCACCTAAAATCTACATTGCGGTCCTACATTATTATTGCTTCTCAGGTAAAGAAGGCAGTATTTGCAAAAACTGATTCAAGTGAAGAATCATATCCTGAATTCCCTAAATCACAGGATATTAAAAAGCTAGTGGCCAAAGAGCATTTGGTGTCTCTAGTCAATAGATTCTTATTCACCATTGAGGAGGTGGAGAAGACTTAAGGAACTGACAAGATTGAAAGTCAGATTTTACACAGGAAAAGGGAAGAACAACCCAGAGACTGGACAGCTCTTTCTCCTAATGATGCATACAGAAACAATATGATGCATCTTCCAGGATTTTCCTCTAGTTTCTCCCTGCTCAGGGCTTCATACCAATTGTATTGGTGTCATTTGTCCTTCATGTGGAGCCTTGGGGTGTTCTTGCCACTGTGGGTGGCTGCTTTGTACCTCTTATGATGGTTTGGGGTCTTCATGCCATTCTTTATATTGCTTTGGCTCTCTTTCACTATTTTGGCGTTTTTCTGACTCTTTTGGTGCTTTGTTTCTCCTTCATGTAGTATTGAGCTGTTCATGCCACACTTGGTGCCACTTTGCCCCGCTTATGCAGTCTTGTGATGAGTTTTCATGTCACTGTTATTCGTGCCCTTTGCCCTGACTTTTGAGCTTTTAGGTGTTCTGGACACTCTTTCTGCTGTTTTCTCCTCTGACAATGTTGGAGAAGTCCTGCCTCTGCTGTCATCGTTTTGCCACAGTGTGGGGCTCTTCACGCCACTTTTGGTGCCACATTGACAGTGATCATGCATTGGCATGCCTTCACCCTTCTGATGTTTACCTACCAGTTTCATTACAAATGATTAAAAAACCACAATTTGAGAGCCCAAAATGAGTTGCATTGCTTCTTCAATTTATTAAAATGGAAAAAATGATGAATAAAGCAAATAAATGATTTTTTTTTTTAATGGATCAAATGAATCACTGTGACCTACGAAATGAATAAACAAACCAAAAGAAAATGTTTGCCTCTGCACATGCCTAGTACTAAACTGGAGGGGTGTTTAGTAGAGATGAGCTTCGTTTTTCTGTCTTGGGTCGGGTTTCGGTTCGGGCGCTTCATGGGAAAAATTTGTTTTCCCGTGGGTTGTTTTTCAGTGAAATGGATCGGAAAAAACGAAACACGAAAAACGAAATGGGGAAAAATGAATCGAAAAAAACCCACCCCAACCCTTCAAATTTACTTTATTACAACCCCCCCCCACCACCACCACCACCATCCCGATCCCTCCCCAAGACTTACTAAAAGCCCTGGTGGTCCTGCGGGGTCCCGCAAGCGATGTCTCCCTCTCAGGCCATTGGGCCATCGGACCTGCCAGGAATCAAAATGGCGCTGGTGGCCCTTTGCCCTTACCATGTGACAGAGGCTACCGGTGCCATTGGTCAGCCCCTGTCACATGGAAGGAGCAATGGATCGCCCAAGCCATTTTGATTCCTAGCAGGCCCAATGGCCAGATGGCCCGAGGGAGAGATCACTTGCGGGACCCCGCTGGACCACCAGGGCTTTTAGTAAGTCTTGGGGAGGGATCGGGATGGGGGGGGGGGAGTTGTAATAAAGTAAATTTGAAGGGTTGGGATGTTTTTTGTGTTTTGTTTTTTTTTTTTAATGTGCCCCTCCCCCCCTGCACTAACCCGAAAAACAAATTTTTCCCAAAGTTTGTGGAAAATCCATTTCGGGGTTCGGGTCCCCCGAACCAGGACGAATTAGGCAATTTCGTTTAAATTGCCTAATTTGTGATAAATGAATGCACATCTCTAGTGTTTAGTGCTTTGGCTATAGTACATCATCATAACTTTTTAAAATGTTTTTGTAGAAATAAAACACTTGGGCTTGATAAATTTAAATGACATTTTTCCATTCAAATCCATTAATTCCATGCAGTTATATAGCAGCATGAAAAATAAAAAAGTCAATTAAAATGACGTGGAATTTTGGGCTATCTAATCTTTCTAAAACATTTTCCTAAAGCTTCAAGACCTCAAATCTCTTGCCCTAAAAACGTGTTCATTTTGCTGAAGTGCAAATCTTAGGGCTAGCCAAACACGGAGGTTCTCGGTTACGCGCTTTAGTTTATGGGTAAAACATATGGCCTAATAAAAGTGATTCAATAAAAAGGTCTGACCTGTAATTTCACGAAACTTTTATGGCATGGCAAACTGTACTTGTGTGGCCAAAGTAACTTGCTTGTAGATCATTATTTCTCTGTTCTTTGGATGAGCTAACATAACAGTCACAGTTTTTGTTTGGGGTTTTTTTGTTTTGTTTTTTTTTGGGGGGGGGCAAGAAAGTCAGTGAGGTAAATAATATCTCAGGCTATATTAACATCTTGGAGTGGTAAAATGGGGGAAAGTATGCTTTAATTGAGAGGGGATGGGAGATAGTTGAGCTGGAGAGCGAGCGAAAGCTGCCTGACATTATTACCAAGCTGAGGCTGCAGTCTCTGAACAGATCCAGACAGTGGTGGAGGAGGAATCTTGGGTCACGTGAAGAGAGAAGCAACATGTCCCACAGCAACTGTTCCGCTGACAAGGGGAAGAGGGCCCCTGCCTCTCAATTCACGGAGAAGAAAGGAGCTTTGTGCAAGGAGAGGGGAAGCATCCTCCTTCAGCACATGTAAAACAGAGCAGACAGAGTGGAACAACTGGAGAAAGAGCGTAATCCAATTTACAAACTAAAAGAATAATTCGTCCAGCTACAAGAATTCCAGACGACTTTCCCTAGCTGCCCTGCTCAGGAAATGACATGCTAGGCAGTTCAGAGAGAGAAAGCTGATTTTTTTTTCCTCCCTCTCTCTCTCTTTTCCTGATCGGAGTTTGGCCATTCTGGTTTTCTTTCTTTGTCCCGAGTTCTGTGACAAGTTGTGTGGCTTGTGCCTGGAGTGAGTCTGCTGCAGGCTCAGCGGAGCAGCTCAGTCCTTCTCTGGAGAGCTGTATATGGAGCTGGATGATGCACATCTTTGCGGTGACTGTAGCACTCCTGACTGAAGCGCTCATTGCAGGTAAGGGGAGATGGGGGGGGGGGGGAGAGGAGATCATTGCCTCTCTTTAAGGGCAGGGGAGAGTACAGCAGCAGCTGCTGCTGGTATTCCCTGGGATTCTTCCACGAGAGGGCAGTTATTCTTTCGGAGCCTCTGCTGTCCCCCGGGGAGAGCATTCAGTTTCTGGAGTTGGGAGGCTAAGGTTTACTTTTTTTTCCCCCCTCAAAGCTATTATGCCTCTTGGGGAGAATTTGGGGCTAGGTCGCTCGTCGCTGAAGGATATGGCTTCCCTGAATACTTGTGGAGGTGTAAAAAAAATATTTGTCTTATTCGCTAAAGCTTTGTGAATTCAGATGTGACTTTACTCACGGAACTTTCTATGAGACACAGTGGTTAGGAGGAACATTAAGATGACAAAGCACAGTAAGATCTTCCTCCACAACGCCACAGTCATAAGCTTACTACTTAGTACTAAAATACTTTTTGGTATTTCTCATTTGTTCCAGCCCCAATAACTTTGCATCCTGTAATTTGTTTTGTCAAGAAAGTTTACTTTTCCAGTCTGCCAATTCTGCATCTTAGATTGTATTCTTTTTGTAATTGGAACAACTTTTTGTAGGTGCTGTGCACAACTTATCTGCTTGTAAACAACTTTTACTGAAAAAAAAACCCCTTAAAATAAATTGGGAAAGGATTTTTAAAATTATTGATCTGTATTTTGAATCCTCAGGTTTTACAAGTTTCTTTTGTCATAATTACTTGGAACCCATAAAGCTAATCTGATTTTGTTTCTAAATAAAATTATTAATTAATTATCATTTGAGGATGACTACAGTTCCCTAAAAGAATTTGTTTTCATTTTTTAATTATTCAAACTCTTTTGTTTAATATTCTCTCTCTCTCTCCCTCTCTCTCTCTCTCTCTCTCTCTCACACACACACACACACACACACACACACACACACACACACACACACACACACACACACACACACACACCACTACTACCACCCAATCTCCCCTCTGGCTTTCCTCCAGGCCTGTGCTGAGCTCCTCCTGCACAGGCTATCCTCTCCTCCACCCCCACCTCCCCTCAGAAAATCCTTTCCCACAGTCTCTCTTCCTCCCTTTCATCCCTGGAAAGTCTGTACTGAAATTTCCTTCCCTCATCCTATGAACATCTTCCCCTGAACAACTATTACATAAGAGTCTTCCTTGTATTACTTTGTTTTCCCAAAATTTAATCATCTGTCTGCTCTCACTTCCTAGTTTCACCACTCTTATCTCACAATGGCAACAAATATCGTATTTCTTTTTTATCCCCCCATTTTTGTAGAAGCTCCATTCAGTCTCCATTCAGTCCCAGGTCAAAAAGGTCGATATAGAGCCCAAGCTTAGCACATCTTTTTATTCCCATTTTAGCACATATTTTTGTGTGCTAAACTCAGCTCACAGGCCGATACAGTAAAAGTCGCGGGAGAGCGGGCAAGCGCCCGCTCTCCCAGCTCACGCACAGGCCACTCTCCTGTGCGAGCGATTCAGTATTCAAATGAGGGCCTGCAATAAAAAGAGGCGCTAGGGACACTAGCACGTCCCTAGCGCCTCTTTTTTGACAGGAGCGGCAGCTGTCAGCGAGTTTGACAGCCGACGCTCAGTTTTGCTGGTGTCAGTTCTCAAACTCGCTGACAGCCACGGGTTCAGAAACCGGAACTGGCAAAATTGAGTATCTGGTTTTCAACCCATGAGCCGCGGGCTGATTTTAAATTTTTTTTTTTTAATTATTTTTTACTTTTGGGACCTCCAACTTAATATTGCCATGATATTAAGTCGGAGGGTGTACAGAAAAGCAGTTTTTACTGCTTTTCTGTACACTTTCACGGTGCCGGCAGAAATTAACGCCTATCTTTGGGTAGGCGCTATTTTACTTACTGAATCCGCAGGAATAACTAATAGGGCCATCAACATGCATTTGCATGTTGTGTGCGCTATTAGTTTCGGGAGGGGGGGGGTTGGACATGCGTTTTTGACGCGCTATTACCCCTTACCGGTGGAGTGCACTGTACTGTATCGGCCTGAGTGTAATAAGTAAAGATACACTAAAAAGGGAGTAAAAATGTGCACTAAAATTAGCTCATGTCCATGCAAATTCCATTATATAAGAGATTATCTAATTACTCCCCAAAGCTATGAGATGTGCTACAGCTCTGAACGTTCAGCTTACATTTTATTAATGCAGACATGGAATAAAGTTAACTCACATTTCTGGGGCTGAGCCAGTATGATCCCAGACTTGGGGTTCCTGGATGCAGGGATCCTGGACCCCCAAGTCAGAAGGACTCTACCCTGAGAACCCTGACTCAGAGGTTCTCTGCCCTAGGACCAGGAAGTTTCTGGCCCAGGAGCCCTGCTCTGGAACAGATATCCTCCAATTTTTTTACATTAATAAAAAATGTTAGTAAAGTTTGCGCACATTCACTTTACTACTTTTTTTAGCGCATCTGGCTGAACTAAAAAGGTGTGTAAATATTAGAACACTTTTAGGCCGATGCAGAAAAGGGCGCTCAACGATCGTTCCTATCTACGCACATTTCAATGTGCATTTTCCGTGGGCAAAACTAACTTACTGCCAATGCAGCAAGGAGTTTTGCACACAGAAAATGCATGTCTCCAAATGGGAATACTGCTTAGCACCCTTGCGTGGAAATCCCATGCAAATGAGGGCATTAAAATACTTATCTGGCTAAGAAACAGTGACCTGCAGCAGATAGCTCTACAAGTACTGATTTATGCATCTATCTTGTGGTAGCTTTCTGTTAATAGATAGACGCATACATCAGAGTTTGTCTTGGTAATTGGCAGTGGCGGCTGCCGCCACTTACCCAGATAGCCTGTCAGGGCTTCCACTCCCTTCCCTAGTTAAAATGTGTATTTGACCTGTGCCGAGCACACATTTTGTTTTATGTTTTTTTTAACTCCCCATGCATTAGCATATCATTAGTTTACTGCATCGGGAGTTAAAAAAAAGTCTTGGTGTTAAAAATGTGTGCTGAAAACCCTCGCACATTTTATTAGCGCCAAGATTATTGTATAGGCCTGTTTTGATTTGGCACATCTTTATTCCTAACATACTTTTTCTAACTTCCAATGCATTCGCATACCAGTTGCCTGCTACATCAGGATTTAACTTACTTTTTAAAATGTGGGTAAAAAAAATGTGCACTTAATTTTAAAGCACATTTTTTACTCATATATTACATTGGGACTGTTGGAGAGGACTGTTTTTAAATCTACTTTTTAAAAAAAAAAGAGCTTTAGTTTAACCCATGGACACTTGGTTTCAGCATTCTGAGGAGAGAACCTGATATGTTATTGTGTGACATATTCTCAGAACTTTGCTCACGTTTACTTTTCCAAGGTTATTATTATTACAGTATAGTGTTAGGAGTAGAGGAGTAGCCTAGTGGTTAGAGCAGTTGGTTATGAGGCAGTAGACCAGGGTTTGAGTCCTCCTGTTGCAAGTCACTTCCCCCTCCATTGTCTCAGGTACAAACTTAGGGCCTCATTTTCCGGTAACACATTAAGGGGTGTTTCCCATGCAAATGAGGCTTTTTTCGTGGGAAACTTCGTGTGCCACGATGTTTTCGATAAAACAACCAACAAATCAGTGCAGTTCACGATGTTTCCGGACAGCCTCTTTCAGTATCGGGCTGGGGGGGGGAGAGAGAGAGAGACTTGCTATAGTGCCTCTTCCCTAGACAGGTATTTGTATCCCTATGAGAGGCCCACCTAGTAACTCGAGGTGGGGATTAGGTATTGGGTTGGGGGCCACTTTCACATTCAACATGAGACGTACAAACAGAACAGTGGTCTCTTGTGAAGATTGGATGGTCTTCGGAGTGAGGAAACTCACTCCAAGATGTGATTTGGACAATGTTCTCTCCACCTAGCTTGTTGTTGCCCAGGTAGAGTGTCCATCAAGCTAGTTTGAGAGAACATTGCCCAAATCTCATCTTAGAGTGAGTTTCCTCACTCCGAAGGCCATCAAATCTTCACAAGAGACCACTGTTCTGTTGTACGTCTCATGTTGAATGTGAAAGTGGCCCCCAACCCCCTACACTAATACCTAATCCCCACCTCGAGTTACTAGGTGGGCCTCTCATAGGGATACAAATACCTGTCTAGGGAAGAGTCACTATAGCAAGGTGCTCTCTCTCTCTCTCTTTCTCTTTCTCTCTCTCTCTCTTTCCCTCCCCCTCTCCCCAGCCTGCAGGATACTGAAAGAGGCTGTCCAGAAACATCATGAACCACAATAAACCTTTACCAGCATGACCCCCTTAGGCCTGGATTCACCATTCTATCACAGAATGGTGAAAATGTGGGGGTGGGCCTGTGAAAGCAGGCAGCCACTGCAGTGTTATTGCTGCCGGCTTTCGTACCCAATAGTGCCACCGTGAAAGGTGGTGCTACTGGTGACGAAAATGTGGCTTACCTTATTGCCTCCAGCGGAGTCCGCCCCGACTCCTCACCTAACTTTGCAAAATGACCCCCTTAGACTGTAAGCCCTCTGGGGATACGAAAATACCTACACTGAATGTAATCCACTTTGAAGCGCTGTGAAAAGTGGAATATAAATAAAAGTTACAATGCAACTTTTGGAACATAAGATATTTTCTTCTTAGTGGCTTTATATCAGTGTTACTCAGTCTGCTGTTTTCTAGGGCCCTCCATGTGTGATTCTTTCATAAAGTTTTGCAACAGCACAATAACAGAAGTGAACCAGAAACTAAAACTAAAATTCTGAGCCTTACAGGGTCATTTTCAAAGGAAAATATAAATGAACAAGCTAGCATAGCAATTTTCAAAAGTTCATTTATCTGCGTTAAATGCACTTAATGCAGGTAAAATCTATTTGCTACAATATATGTTATTGAATTGTCAATAGGTTTTACTCATGTTAAGTGCACTTAAAATGGGTAAATGGGTTTTGAAAATTGCTATGATAGTTTGTAACATTTTCCTTTGAAAATTATCCTGAATATATAAACTATAACTTTTTCTTTAAATCAAATACGGAATACTGGTTACGTTTCAGTAGAAGATACAACTATATAAATTTGGAAATATGCGTATTCTGCAAATTAAGGCAACATCCATCATGTAGTGTTGCAATCTTTTTATGGACATTTGCATAATATCAGAGTAGAGAGGAGAAAAAAAATGCATTTATTGACCTGATGCTATCTATCGGTAAAGTACATAAAGCCCAAAGTTACCAACAATTTTTTTTCAGCCCAAACAAAAGACTTAAAAAGACAGACCAACACAGAAATAATATCTAGAGGGTACATCCAGTTGCTGCTCCTTGTGACCGTGGGCAAGTCACTTCACCCTCCATTGCCTCAGGAACACAACTTAGATTCCAAGCCCTCTGAGGACAGGGAAATACCTACACTATCTGAATGTAATTCTCTTCAAAATGACTGAAAGGTGGAATATAAACATCTAAATAAATTTAAAAAAATAAATCAGCAAACATTTCTTTTAGTGCAAAAATGGTGTTAGATTGTGTGGACCCAAGGATAGTGTAACAGTCTTACCTCAATCTGGCGACTGAGCGAAGTCTGCCAAGACACCCAGGTGGGAGTCCTAACTGGGGTCCAAGTCCAGGGAGGATTCAGGGCAGACCGCAGCCAAGCAGAACCCAGTCCAGGCAGGGGTTGAGGCAAACAACAGGCAAAGCAGAATCCAAGTCCAAAATCAGGGTCAGAGGCAAGCAGCAGGCAAAGCAGAATCCAATCCAAACCAGAGTCAGAGGCACACTGAGGGAACACAGAACGAAGCAGCACCAGCACAAGCAAGCCTGTAGCCAAGGCAAGGCTTGTGCTGGATGGCTGGGTTAAAGTACTTTCAATTTCCCGCACTAACGTGAAAGCTTCCGGGAAGAACGCCAGCGTGCTTTGGGGGGGCCAAGACATTATGCATGCTGTGCCGCGAGGACACCGCTGACGAGCGCCCCTGCTGCATCAGGAAGCTGTCGGCAGAGAGCAGATATGGACCCGCATCGTATCAAATGGCTCCAAAAAGTCTATCATTATTTTTAGTGCAACAGTACTGGTGTACAAGTAGAGTAATTTAAGTTAGAGGCAGTGCAAAAAGATCTTCAAGCGCGTGAAGTGACTAATATAGAGAGAGCTCTGCGCTTCATGCGTTTGAAATTTTATGAGCATGGTGATAGAAGGCCAGGGGCTTTTTTGGCCAGAGTGGTTAAGAGGAAGTAGTGTAAGTCTCACATTGCTTCAATGAAAATGTCTAGGGATTCCCTCTTGGCTAAACCTGAGGATATTGAAAAGCTCTTTTTCTTGTTTCCGTGGGGTTGCCTTCTTTAAGAGAGGCTCAGCAAGGTGTCTTGTCTGCCCCCATATCTTTGCAAGAGATACAGGATGCAGTCAAGGCGCTCCCAGGGGGAAAGTGCACGGGGCCTGATGTCTATCATATTGATCTGTATAAGAAATACTTTTCACTGTTGGCCTCCTATTTGACGCAGTTGTATAATCAGGTGGGAAAAAATGAAGGGTCATTGGGAGATTTGGGAGATGCTTTTAACTCCCTAATACATAAAAAGGGGAAAGATGAAATGGACTGTAGATCATACAGCCATATCGTTGTTAAACTCAGATTTAACAGACTTAACTCAGACACGGTTTGAGGCAGTTCTACCCTTGCTAGTACACAGAGATCAAACAGGATTTGTTAAAGGAAAAGTGTCTACTTCTAATACTAGAAGATTATTTAATATGGCCAGATTATCGAGTGGTCAGCTATGGAGATCTCACTCAATGCAAAAAAGGCCTCTGATAAGCTGTCTTGGGGGTTTCTCTTTGCAATGTTGAGAAATGCTAAAATACTGGACAAATGTATTTCTTGAATGCAGATAATGTACGCAAAGCCTCATGTGTGACTGTTGATTAATGGTACACATTCCCCATTTGTTAATGTAGCTCAGGGCATGAGGCAGAGGCATCTCCTTACCACATTTTTGTTTGAACTTGCTAAAGAACCGCTTGCATCAGCCATGTGGAGAGATCCTAACATCAAGGATCTGTTCAGGAGATGGGAATATAAGATCTTTCTTTATTAACATAGAAACATAGAAATGACGGCAGAAAAGGACCAAATGGTCCATCTAGTCTGCCCAGCAAGCTTATGGTAGTATCTGTCATGCCGTGCAGGTTACCTCCATGCTAATCTATTTCCCAAACCATAAAAGTCAGGACCCTAATTGGTTACTATCTGAATGCAATTCCCTGTTACCCCCTGCCATTGAAGCAGAGAGCAAATGTTGACTTTGCATCATAGAAACATAGAAATGAAGGCAGAAAAGGACCAAATGGTCCATCCAGTCTGCCCTGCAAGCTAATCGTAGTATCTGCTGCACTGTGTAGATTACCTCCATGCTTATCAGTTTCCCAGACTATAAAAGTCAGGACCCTCATTGGTTATTGTTTGAATCCAGTTCCCTGTACCCCCAAGATTATCAGTTATCAGGCTTATTGGTTAAGGATAGTAACTGCCACACCAGCAAGTTATCCCCATACTTATTTGTTTCCCCAGATTGTAAAAGTCAGGGCCTTCATTGGTTACTGTCTGAATTCCATTCCCCTTTTCCCTTGCCGTTGAAGCAGCGAGCAATGATGAAGTTGTATTAACAGTAAGTAGGCTTATTGGTTAAGAGTAGTAACTGCCAACCAGCAAGTTACCCCATGCACTTTTTTCTTCATTTCCATCCTCTAGTTTTTAGGGATCCACAGTGTTTATCCCATGCCCCTTTGAATTCTTTCTCTGTTTTTGCCTTCACCACCTCCTCCGGAAGGGTATTCCAAGCATCCGCCACCCTCTCCAGGAAACATCATATGTGCTGATGATATGCGTATCTATATGTTTGACTTACAGGTCTCAGGGCAGGCTTTGTTGCAGGTGCTGAGGCATTATAACAATCTGCTGGATATAAGGTTAATTAGGAAAAGTATGAAATCTTCCCTCTTGGATCCAAAATTTCTATTCTGGAGTGTCTTTCAGGGTTCAGGGTGGTATGGGAGGGGTTCCACTACTAGAGTATTTACATCGTCCAGGATTTTGGAGATCTATATTCTAAACATTTTGATTCTTATGTATCTAAGATGAAACAGGCTTTGCTAGCATGATAAGATTTTCCTATCTCTTGGATGGTATGGGTTAACCTATTAATAATGTGTGTTCTATCAAAGTTATTATATTTGTTTCAGAATAATCCATATAATATTTCAGCTCATGTGTTCAAAGACTGCATTGAGCTATGTCTCATTTTATCTGCCATAAGAGAAAGGCATGGATTCTGCTTTGCCAGTTATGGCTACCCAAACATCAGGAAGGCTTAGATCTTCATAATCATCAGCTATGCTTGTGAGCAGCACAGATGATGTGCTTAAAGTCTTGGCTGGGGCATCATGATGACTCCAGACTTGCTTTGAAGAGAATGCAAGTGGATGTTACTGATCTAGCCATCTTGTCCTTTCTCCCTCTGTTGTCAGTAATCCAGAGATGAGCCCACACTTTTAATGTATGGAAGCTGGTTCAGAAATATCTGGGAATGACCAGTGACAATCTTTTTTTTTACTTTCCCCGATTCATGGTAATCCACTTCTTTTGGCATTTTCTTTCTCTCCAGTGTGTAAAATTTGGAAAGAGCAGGGACTAGACAGTTTATTTCAGCTCTGGAAGGTTGGATCTTTCTGCACTTTTGCCTCTCTTGAAGAGGAATTTGAATTGACTTCAAATGCACATGCTCAATACTTGCAGCTTCGAGCTGCGGTGGCTGATAGATATGACCTTTCCCTTACCAGGAAGCCACCTAATGGTTTTGAAATATACTTGGGGGATCCAGGAATTTATCTTAGGGGTATTTCAGTTATGTACTGGGGAATGATTCAGGGGAAATTTGGTCCTGACACTTCCCAAACTATAATTGATAAATGGAACATAGACCTCAGAACATCTCTCACTGCGAAGGACTAGAGACAAATCTGGTGGTCTGCACTCTGCAGTTCTGTCTGTGTAAGGCAGGTGGAACTGATGATTAAGCTACTCAATAGAACCTGTCAAACCCCGATTTACTTCTCAAATATGTCCCCCGAAGTAAATTCCTCTTGCTGGAGGGGTTGCAGTGAGATAGGGAGCTACATACATATGTAATGGTTTTGCCCTGGAGTGCTGTGGTTATGGGAAAGAGTGACTCAAGAGATAGCAAATATTTTGTGAGTCTCTGTTCATGTATCCTCACAGGTTGGGTTGCTGGGTAGATGGGTGGGTTCAGGGATACCTAGTAAATTTCATGGGTTACTGAGTCAGCTTCTACTTGCAATTTGGCTTACCACTGGTACTTTTTGGAAGTGAAATTCCTGCTTAGATTATTGGCAGACACAGGTGAGAGAGCTGGCTATTATGGTGCAACTGCAATATGCCTTAAAGCATGAGCATTGCAAATATAGACAAATCTGGGGGCTATATCTTGATTACCGTGTGTCCCAGGGGAATACTTGATGGGACTGTCTCAAAATGCTTGTTAATAGCCAGGCCTGTTTGGGTATCTGTATGCTTTCATGTCTTGCATTGCTTTATTGTGTTATATTAGTGACGGGAATGTATGTCTGACTTGGAGTTGCATTGTGCCTCATGTATGCCATGAAAAATGCTATAAATAAAGAGTTTATAAAAAAAAAGTAGAGTAACTTTTAGATAAACATATCTGCCCCTACATCAGGAGCTCCTGGTGCAATGATTGTGCAGCATGTGACCTCCTGCCAAGCCTGGGTGCAACAATCCCTTAATAAAGCTTTTGATTAGAATTTGACAAGGTATTATTATCTTTTTTAATACATTATTGTTATTATAATTCATTTCCATCACCTGACTCCACTCATTATAGGAGACTTTAACCTACATTTAGATAGAACACCGAAAAGCACAGCATGCAAAATCTTTCTAGATAACATGGAAGAAATGGGATGGTCACAATTTGTAACCATCCCCACTCATAAAGCAGGACATATCCTAGATCTAATATTTGCCAACTACAATAATTGTCTAATCAATACTGCCCACAAAATATTGTCCTGGTCTGATCACCAACTAATAAAAGTGGATATAGACCTCCTCAACACAAAGCAAACAAATGTCAATAATAACCAAACCTTCACCTTCAGAAAAATATAGAACCAGATGTACTTGAAGAATCTGTTAAAAATAAACTCACTGACTTTAGTCAAGCTAATGCCTCCATAGCTTTTGAATCCTGGAATAAAATCATGAATGATATTGCAGATAACCTAAGCTCAGTTCAGACAAAAATGTTCCAAAATAAACAGAATACCTCTAAACAAAAGAAACCAATGTACAGCGAAGAGCTAAGAAGAACTAATATGGTCACATCTAATCTGCCTAGTAGAGATTCATCCAATTTGGGAAGGTGCATCTAATCCCAATGCAACACAATACCAACTCTTCTTGTCCCCATGTCTTTTCCCTGTCCTCTCAATCCTTTTTCCATCACTGTCCTCCACATCTGTCCCATACATGCCCAAAAGCAGCCCAAGTGATGGCTTGAGCATGTATTTTTATTGTTCATGATGGGGAACCCCTGTAAGCTATAATATGATTACCTGTTGCATGCGCTTTGTTTGCAATATAAGGAATTAAAACATTTTTCATTCTCTTATTTACAGATGTTTGTGAGGGCCTAAATGTAACAGTTTCTCCTGGACCAGCTGTTCGATACATAGAGGGTGCAAATGTCACCCTTTTTTGCCATGTCTCTCAAAAAAAAAGGACTGATAACTTGTTGGCTGTCCGTTGGATCCTTTCATCGTCCACTGGGCAGGAATACTTAATGATAAAAATGAACAAATTTGGAGGCATTCAATACTATGGGAACTATAGCCGTAACAAGGAGAGAGTTCACCTGTATGAAGAGCGAGTGGGAGCTAGTTATAAACTGTTGGTTCTTAATATTCGACAAACAGATCAAGGGCATTACATATGCAAAGTTCAAGAAATTGGGAAGCACAAAAGCAAATGGACAGCATGGTCGAATGGTACAGCGACTACAGAAGTGAAAGGTAAGAAAACATGCCATCCAGAGAAGGAAAAATGTAAAAAGTAGATACAATTCATTTTCCTGTAATTCAGATTGTTAGACACCTTTTACTGTATGCCTTCTAGGTACCTTGGTCATATCAAAAAGTTTTACATCAACCTGCAAATTACTGGATTATGGTAGCTAAGGAAGACAGCTACTAACAGCAAAACAACCTACTGTAAATCAAAATAAAAAACATAGCAGTGATCATAGATAGTCTAAAATACCACATAAATTTGATATGATTATACAACTTGTATTTACCTCTGCATATTACATTTGGAATCAGTTCAAAAGCATTTATTGGTCCATTCTCAGATGATTGCTGATAGTTTGCAGATTAAAATTGGTTTCAAATGTTCTGGAGTAAAGGATATTAAATGAAGGCTACACAGTGACTTAAAAGTTAACTAAAAAGTCTTCAGCTCAATGGATGGATGGATCTTGTAGATGAGGTTTAGTGGTAAGTTTTTCACTTTATGAACATAAAAAACATTTTCTACTTGGTGATCTGTATGATGTCCTGTAGGATGAAAATAACAATGATACATTATTTTAATCATAGGGGAGTTTATAATTAAACTTCAAATTGTGTTTAATTATTTAGCTGTATTCAATATAAAAAGCCTCAAAGTCATTAATGTGAACATCTTCAATAGATTCCATATTGCTTATTCCAGGGCTAAGTAGTGGATTTTCCCAAGTGCACCTCAATAACAGTTTATGGCCTTTTTCTTCCAGGAGGTGGTCCAAAACATTTTAAAACCCAGCTAACAGATTTTTACCACATCATCGGCAACAAATTCCAGAGCTTAATTATGCATTGAGCAAAAAATATTTTCACCTGTTAGTTTTAAATGTATTACCTAGTAACTTCATTGCATCTCCTCCATTCTTTGTTCTTTTGAAAGAGTAAACAACCAATTTGCATTTACTCATTACACTCAATTCATTATTTTATAGACCTCTATCATATCTCCCCTCAGCCATCTCTTCTCATTGCTGAAGAGCTTTAACCACTTTAACCTTTCTTCATAGGGGAATCATTCCATCCCCTTTATCAATTTGGATGCTCTTGTCTGTACCTTTTCTAATTCTGCTGTATATGTTGAGATGCAGTGCCCAGAATTTCACACAGTACTCAAGGTGCACTCGCACCATAAAGTGAAACAGAGACATTATAATATTCTGTTTTATTCTCTATTCCTTTCCTAATAATTCCTCACATTCTATTTGCCTCACTTCGGTGGTGGGAAAAGTAATGGAGTCACTGTTGAAAGAGAGAATAGTGAACTATCTACAGTCGGGAGAATTGCTGGACCAGAGGCAGCATGGATTCACCATTGGAAGATGCTGTCAGACAAATCTGATTGACTTTTTTGACTGGGTAACCAAGGAATTGGATCGAGGAAGAGCACTCGATGTCATCTACTTGGATTTCAGCAAAGCTTTTGACACTGTCCCGCACAGGAGACTGGTGAATAAAATGAGAAGCTTAGGAGTGAGTGCCGAGGTGGTGGCCTGGATTGCAAACTGGTTGACGGACAGAAGACAATGTGTGATGGTAAATGGAACTCTATCTGAAGAGAGAGCGGTTTTAAGCGGTGTACCGCAGGGATCGGTGTTGGGACCGGTCCTTTTCAATATCTTTGTGAGCGACATTGCGGAAGGGATAGAAGGTAAGGTATGTCTTTTTGCGGATGACACTAAGATCTGCAACAGAGTGGACATGCTGGAAGGAGTGGAGAGAATGAGACGGGATTTAAGGAAGATGGAAGAGTGGTCGAAGACATGGCAGCTGACATTCAATGCCAAGAAGTGCAAAGTCATGCATATGGGGAGTGGAAATCCGAATGAACTGTATTCGATGGGGGGAGAAAGGCTGATGTGCACGGAGCAGGAGAGAGACCTTGGGGTGATGGTGTCTAATGATCTGAAGTCGGCGAAACAATGTAACAAGGCGATAGCTAAAGCCAGAAGAATGCTGGGCTGCATAGAGAGAGGAATATCGAGTAAGAAAAGGGACGTGATTATCCCCTTGTACAGGTCCTTGGTGAGACCTCACCTGGAGTATTGTGTTCAGTTCTGGAGACCGTATCTCCGAAGAGACAGAGACAAGATGGAGGCGGTCCAGAGAAGGGTGACCAAAAAGGTGGAAGGTCTTCATCAAATGACTTATGAGGAGAGATTGAAGAATCTAAATATGTACACCCTGGAGGAAAGGAGGAGCAGAGGTGATATGATACAGACTTTCAGATACTTGAAAGGTTTTAATGATCCAAAGACAACGACAAACCTTTTCCGTAGGAAAAAAATCAGCAGAACCAGGGGTCACGATTTGAAGCTCCAGGGAGGAAGATTCAGAACCAATGTCAGGAAGTATTTCTTCACGGAGAGGGTGGTGGATGCCTGGAATGCCCTTCCGAAGGAAGTGGTGCAGACCAGAACTGTGAAGGACTTCAAAGGGGCGTGGGATAAACACTGTGGATCCATAAAATCAAGAGGCCGTCAATAAAGAGTGGGTGGCTAGTCAGAATGACGGCTACTGCCTGGAGACAATACCCTTATTCAATAAACATACACATGGTTACTGTGACTCCAACATCGCTCTAAGCTACAACAGCAAGAAGAAATGTGGAAAAAAGGATTCGCACTCACAAAGTGGGGAGTAGCTGGCTTGTTACGGCGGTTACTACCCCAAACCAAATAAGCCTGATACTTCACTTCAATGCATATCCTGCTTCAACGGCAGGGGAGAAGAAAAACTGATACTTCACGCATATCCAGCATAGCTCTCTGCTTCAACGGCAGGGGAGAAGAAAAACAACCAATAAGGGCTGAATAACACAGTCTGGGTAAAAACAAATAAGCATGGGTGTAGCTTGCTTATTGCGGCGGTTACTTCCCCTACTACCCATAACTTATCAAGCTTGATATTTCACTTGGTTGCAGCTCCATCACTGCTCTCTACATTAATGGTGGGGGTGGAAGGGAAATAGAACCAAAGAGCTAAGAGAAACAGATAAGTATGAGAAAAAATGTGAAGCTTGCTGGGCAGACTGGATGGGCCGTTTGGTCTTCTTCTGCCGTCATTTCTATGTTTCTATATGTTTCTATGTTTCTATGCTTTCTTGGCCATCACTGCACACTGAACAGAGGATTTCAACATATTATACAGGATGACATCTAGATCCTTTTCCTAGTTGGTGATACCCAATGTAGGTCCTTGGGTTGTGTAGCTATAATTTGGATTGCTGTTCTGTAAATGCATCACTTTGCACTTTACCATATTAAACGTCATCTCGCTTTTGGATACCCAATCTCCCAGTCTCTAAAGGTCCTCTTGCAATTTCTCACAATTCTCTTGTGATTTAACAACTTTGAATCCATAAGCCATTTTGTATCATTGGCAAATTCTATCACTTCACTCATTATTCCCATTTCTAGGTAATTTATAAATATGTTAAAAAGCAGTGGTTCCTGTACAGATCCTTGGGGCACTTCACTATTCACATTTCTCCATTGAAAAAATTAACTGTTTAGCCCTACTCTCTGTTTTCTATCTTTTAACAAGTTCTCAATCTACAATAGAATATTGCCTCCTACCCCATGACTTTTTAATTTCCTCAAGTGTCTCTTATTAGGAACTTTGTCAAATGCTTTCTGAAAATCCAGATTCACTATAATCAGCTGACTCACCTTTAGTCACAGATTTATTTACGGCTTCAAAAATCTGAAACAGATTGGTGAAGCAAGACTTTGCTTGGCTAAATCCATGTTAGTTTTGTCCCATTAAACTATGACTATCTATGTTCAGTAATTTATTTCAACCATTTTGCCTGGCACTGATGTTAGGCTCACCGATCTGTAGTTTCCTGAATTAGCCCTGAAACCCTTTAAAAAAATTAGTGTTACATTGGCCACCCTTCAATCTTCAGATACTGCAGCTGATTTTAACTAATTTATTAATTACTAATAGTAGGTCTGCAATTTCAGTTTTCATTTTTTTCAGTACTCTAGGATATTTACCGTCTGGGTCCAAGTGATTTGCTACTCTTTAGTTTTTCAATTTGCCTTATTACATAAGAACATATAAGAACATAATAATTTCCATACTCAGTCAGACCAAGGATCCATCGGGCTCAGTATCCTTTCTCCAACAGTGGCCAGTCCAGGTCAGTAGTGCATGGCAAGCTCCCAAATGGTAAATAGATCCCACGCTGCCATTGTGCAGTGATAAAGAGTGGGTATTCCCTAAGTCTATTTGGTTAATAATAGTTTATGGATTTCTCCTCCAGAAACTTGTCCAAAATCTTTTTAAATCCAGGTATGCTAACTGCCTTAACTATATCCTCTGGCTATGAATTATAGAACTTAATCGTGCATGAAAAATAATTTTCTCTGATTTATTTTGCATATGCTACATACTAACTTAATGGAGTGTCCCCTAGTCTTTGTATTTTTTTTAAAGGAGTAAATCTTCCAGATTCACTGAGATTTGTTTTAATTCCTCTGAATTATCATCTTTAAATATCATTTCTGGCATGGATATCTGCCTTACATCTTCCTCAGTAAAGAATTCATATAGTGTCTCTGCTATGCCTTTGTCCTCTCTTAGTGCCCCTTTTACCCCTCTATCATCTAATGGTCCACAGGCATTTTGCTCTAAATGACCCTGAAAATATTGTATTGTGAGTTTTTGCTTCCACAGCAATCTTCTTTTCAAATTCTGTCTGTGCCTTAACAATACTTTGCATCTAACTTGACATTGCTTATGCTGTTTCCTATTTTCTTCATTCAGATCTCTTTTCTATTTTTTGAAAGATATTCTTTTGGCTAGAATAGCCTTTCTAACCTCACCTTTTATCCATGCCAGCATTCATTTGACCTTCCTTCCACATGTGGTCTCTGCTTCCAAGTTGGTATTTTTAAACAATGTCATGCTTGATGAAAACTCTTAATTTTTGCAGCTCCTCCTTTCAGTTTTTCCTAAGTATTTTAATCATTTTATCATAGTCTCTCTTTTGAAAATTAAATGCTATCACTGAAGATTTCCTTAGTGTCCTCCCTCCAGTTATCAAGTCAAATTTGATCATGTTATGATCACTAATGCCAAGAGGCCGCAACACCATAAATAAAAATATAAATATAAATAAACACCATTACCTCTTGTACCAAATCATGTGTTCCACTAAGGATTAGGTCTTAAATCACTCCCTCTCATGCAGCAGCTGCTCCATGAAGCAGTCATTTATTTCATCTAAAAACTTTACCTCCTTAGCATGTCCTGATGGATATTACTACTGTATTGCTAATTTTGCTAGCTTCCCTAATTTCTGTTAGCATTTCATCATTTGTCTGTTCATTCATTTGACCAGGTGGACAGTAGTCACCCCAACTGCTATTCTGTTTCCCCTCTAACATGACATTTCTATCCATAAAGATTCTACTGTGCATTTTGTTTCCTGCAGAACTTTTATCCTACATGAATATATGTCCTTTTTAACATATAGCACCACTCCTCCACCAATTTGATCCATCCTCTCATTAAGATATAATTTGTATGCTGGTATCACAGTGTCCCGATGGTTATCCTCTTCCACCAGATCTCTGCAATGTCAATTATATCTACCTCTTCATTTTGTGCAATGAATTCTAACTCTCCCAACTTATTTTTTTTAGCCTTCTAGCATTTGTGTAGTGAAATTTCAAAGTATGAATACAGCTTAAAGACTTAGGCAAACTATTACAGACTTCGAGACCAGCAAAAAAGAAAGCATATTTTTATGTCCTCATAAGCTTTGTCTGAGAAGGAGTGGGACCTAAAAGTCTGACAGCACAACATAATGGGGATGAAGGGGCTGGGTCATAGGAGCCAAGATTTCAAGGTGATTGGGGTTGCTCAACACAAATTACACTGCCATGGCAAAAAAAAAAAAAGGAGAAAAAAAGCAAGGCAGATTATTGATGCACCCAGCAAGGCCCTGTCTAAATGAACATAGTACAGCAGACGCTACAGAATTGGGAGGACACATGTTACCAATAGAAGAGCTGGAGAAGCAATGAAAGTCCCATCAGTCTTTCTTCTCTCCCCAACCAAAGTACATCCCCACCACTCACCCCTCCTACCCAGCAGCCCACGCTCTCCCAGCCCAGCCTAGCCCATCCACTACTCACACTCATCAGCTCCCAGCCAGTTCTCAACAGTTTTTCTTCCCTCCCATCACATACTTTCTCCCCTCAGCCCATTCCCATGTCTCATTCAATCTGTCTTTTCTCTTACTGTCTCCTAATCTCTTCTTTTTCTTTTACCTTCTTATCATATGTGACCCACCATCCCCCAAGGTAGTTTAAGTTATTTGGTCTAAGGGAGGGGTAGTTAACTATAGAAGAAATTACTATAATAAATCCTTGTGGGTTTGCCTTCCTTGAAGGGGGTAAGACTGCATTCCCAACCCCAATACCACACCTGGTGACCCTTATTTGTTTCACAATATACCATATACAATGATAAGCCCATCCCCAAGTGTGGAGTGCACTCCATTGGGGCCATAAAAGAATTTATAAGTTCTTTGGGGCAGGAACCCAGGCTAGCTTTCCCTTTCCTGGGTGTAGGTTCTTTTGACTGGCGGATGAAAGAAGTCCTCTCAGTGCCCAGTATGGGGTGACTAACTCTCCCTCTGGAATTTCCTGGGTTAAGGAAATTCTATCACTCTGTGTGCTGTGCGCTGTGTGCCAAAGAAATCATAGGAGCCACTGTGTTACTGTCCAAATAAATCTTTACTGTTGCAAATGGTTGTAAGCTGGCACAATACTGATCCACAGCACCACTAAATATGCTTGTTACAAGATTTTCCTCAATCTGGCCAGGAATATGTGTTGCCAAAGTCTGGGGAACTGCTACCCTCCACAGTTTTGTAAAAATAGAGTCTCAGGTGAGCAGGGTGTCTTTTGGATGGGCAGGACACCCCTTCCAGATGGCCAGAATACTAAACTGCTAAACAGAGAGTTAAAAGTCTATCTTTCCCTAGGGTTTTGAAAAATCACCGGATGGGTGACCTTTGGGACTTTGCCTTTACTCACTGTTAGATGATGCAAACTTTCTTTGTTCTTATGCAGTCCTTGTTCTTTCCTTTGAATCTCTGATGGGAGGGATCCCTTGGAGTAGGATTCTCAATACTCCCAGCAGGAAGGAAGAGCAGTCAGAACTTCCAACCTTGTGGGGAAGCAACATGGGAGGGTTTGAAAAGATACTCTGACGCATTATTCTGTGTTTCATGCTTTATTGTTGTATTGTTACCATTTTTATGCGTTAATAAAATGTTCATGTTAAAAAAAAAGAACTTCCAACCTGCGTCTTAAAATTTTGCATACAAAACCAAAGATAACTCCGGGGTGACTCACAGCAGGTCACTAACAACCCCTTCCTCACCAAGGCAACGTGGCAGGCCTTCCCTAACTTGTCCAGGCCCAGACCCAGGTTTCCCCATTCTCTGAGCCCAGAAGCTGAACAAATTCTAGCGAGGCCCCCTACACTCAAATAGGTAAAAGTCCAACGAGACAAGTTCTGTACTGACTTGGCAGAAACCATCCCAACCCTGGCCAGGACCACCAAACAGGGCTTGCTTGGCTAAACTGACTGGGCCTGTAAACTAACACAATAGCTTAACTCTCTCTATCTCTCTCTCTGAGCTCTGTTCTAAACTCAAAGGACTGCCTCCCAAGCTGTAGCAAGGGCACAGTTATATGTTGTTTCAAGTGGGCAGGCCATTCCAGACCCCGCAGAAGGAGGGGCTGTATTTGAATGGTTCCTCCCTCTATCCATCCTACTCTAGCTAATTGACATTGCACCAACCCAGGACTTACTGGTAACCCGGGACTTGCCTGGGTTACACAATCAACTCACCAAGAATAAACACTTAAACAACTTTTACTAGCAACTTGTAAATAAACAGTAACGCCCGAATTTTAAAAAGCCCGCGTGCGTAAAATACGGGAGATATGCGCAGGGCCAGGCTATGCATGTACATTTTAGAAACGGCCCGGCCCTGTGCATATCTCCCAGTGCATGCAGAAGTAGCGAGCCATGCACAAGGAGTGGGCTGGGGCGGGGTCTGGGCAGGGAGGGGCGAGTTGGGGTCTGACTGGGACAGCGGTCATTAGGCCCAGTTCTGGGGAAGCGTGCGCTTTCAGACAGCCAGCGCATGGAAGCTACTTCTGTTCCAAAAGAGCAATAAGTATTAAAACAAATTTTAACTAGCTAGGTAGTGGTTAGAGGTCAGGGAGGAGAAGGGAAAAGGTAGGAAGGGTAGTTAGGGGGATAGGGGAGTTCCCTTGCAGTCCGCTCCTTAATTGGAATGGGCTGGGAGGGAACGGGGAAAACCTTACTCATGTCGCCGCGCGCACTTTTTAAAATCCCTCCGTTGCGTGTGCGAGAGGCCACCCGCCTGCACATGCTTGCGCGGACATTAAAATCTGGCTCGCATGTGCGCACGGGAATCATATTTTATAACATGCGTGCACCAATGTGCGCATGTTATAAAATCATCGCGTACACCGGGAACCGCGCACACATGGAAACATGCACACGTTTTCGAAAACCGACCCCTAGGTGAATAGAAATAAGAGAAACAGAAAATATATACCCGTTAATTGGCATATAAGAGCAGAAAAGCAGCTGAAGTATGGAAAAAGAGTAATAAACTGGCAGATTCTAATTTAAATAATCAATGCAGGGGAAATCAGTGAAAACGACCCAAGTGGCACTGCAGCTGGCCGTGCAGCAGCATGTACTTGGGCTACACAAAGCAAAAGGCGAGAGGGGAACCCATACAGTCCATCCCAAAAGATACTTTGCATCTGATTATTCAGAAAATTAAAAAAAAAAAAAAATCCTCCTCAAAATCCAAAGTCCTAGCTAGGATGTGCACATAATGATGGCACCCGGCTGAAATAAATGCAGAAAGGTGCTAAACACTCTCTGGCTGGATGCTGCAAGCTTGACTCCTGGAGGGGTAAACCAAAAACCACAGTCCTTGACTCTTTTGTCCAGTGCTGAGGACCAGCACCGCTCAACCTTCCCTAAGCTGAAGGCTGGTCACAGAGGCTGGGCTATGGACAGCCGACCACAGAAAGAAGGGTTCTAGTTTGCTGTCCACACAGGGGGAGTTTATGCTCGGCGTACAGAGGGCACCACAACAGTAATTTATCTATTTATTTTTATATACCGACATTCGATCTGAGATATCGCATCGGTTTACATTCAGGTACTGTAGGTATTTCCCTATCCCCAGAGGGCTTACAATCTAAGTTTTGTACCTGAGGCTATGGAAGGGTAAAGTGACTTGCCCAAGGTCGCTAAGGGCCATATTTAGTTGGTTACTAAGAGAGGGAAGTAATATAGCAGGAGGAACGTTTCCTCTCCTCTAAATGGCTCTTTGAATTTGAGAATTACTTAGCTCAGTCTCTCTGTAGCAAACAAACCTCGGGCCCTGCGGCTGGGAAGACCCTGGTGATCTTTTTGTAGAGGCACTTTTTCTTTCCCGCAACTGATGAGTCTCAGTTATTGCCAAGCTCTCACCCAGATTCAGCCTCTGCTCTCCCGTCTCCTGTCTCCAACTGCTGCTGGTCACTGCCCTCTTACACACAGACAGAGAGAGAAAATTGCACATTTTTTTCCACAATTTGGTGTGGCGCCTCATCAGCCACTGTGCTGCTTCCTGCTCTGCTTGCTGTGCTAGTGCTGTTCTGGGCAGGCTAAAGAGTACCAGACTCTTTCCAAACTTGCAAACCCTGCAAGTGCTGGATCTAAGGTGATACAAACTGACGCCAGTGAAAACAAATTTTTACCAACACAGGCAGTTCCGTTAGCAAGTTTTCTTTTTTCTTCTTTGACAACAGGTGACTGCTAGTAGGTTGCAAGTGTCACAGTTTCTTATGCAAACATGAGGCTCAGTGTAGTAGCTCAGTAGCAAACATCTTCAGTGCACTGCTCAGTCTCTCTACCCCCAATGCAAATTCATGGGGGCTGGGACCAGAATTAGGGGACCCTGCCACACATATTTCCCCCTTCTCTCCTTACTCCCTATATATAGGCCTAGTTTAACTTAAATTTGAAGGCAGGGAGCTTAATACCATCCCTGTCTGCTCCTATCCCCATTCTAACCTGCTGAGTTTCCCACTTCCTCCTGGCCTGGTCTGCTCTGCTCCCCTGCCATTTCCTCTCCCTATCAGGTTCCCCCTGACCTTTCTCTGACCAGCTCCTTACTCTTTACCACTCCTCAGCAGGCTCAGTTTGTGATTCTCTTTTTTTCTCCCAGGCTTGGATCACCTCCCTGCTTCACCTTTCCAAAGCCCAGGCAAATCTTTATCCCCTGGGACCATTTCTGCCTCCCCCAACCCCTTGCAGCACTTCCGGTATTCACAGAATCCCCGGGGCAGTTCCATGCCTGCAGCACAGAGCTGGACTTCTCCCTCGGCAAGCTTGAACCACAGCTGCTCAGCAGTCAGCAGCTCCCCAGCCCCAGGGCTGCACTCGCATATAGGATTTCCTCCTCTCGGCTTGAAATCTCCAGAGATCCCATGTTCAATGGGAGAGATGGAAATGCTCATATTGACCCACTGTGTGCCACATTCCCGGATAACTCCAGACCCGCTCCTGGGTTGGCTAGATTTGGCCAAAAAAACGGCTGACTGCTAATATTGGAGTTCACAGGACAAATTCCCTGGCTGACGTATCCATATCCCAGAAAGCCCCCAAAATACCCATAACTTATTTCGCTAATTTTTGTTGGATAATGATTTATCTGGGCTAAAATTTAGCTGGGCGATTGCTGGTGATAATAAAAAGTTATCCAATTAAGTGCCTTTAAATATTTGCTTCCCTGTATCTACAGATTCATTTTCCAGCCTCTATCCTTCTTTCCCATCTTCTTCCCATTATATCTTCTCTAGGGATATAGAGCCAAAATAATTTGGGGGGGGGGGGATTTTGATTATTTTTATTTTGTTTCGATTCATGTTTAGTTTGCTTCTGTTCCATTCATTTCCTGAACTGTAATAAACACTAAACAAAAAAAATAAAAAATCACCCCCCCCACCAAAAACAAAACCAGAAACTGGGCCTCCCTGGGCTTCTCTGTCCCCCCCCCCATTCCAGAGAAATCAGACATGGCCCCCACTTATCCCTTCCGGGTGGATCCTGTCCTGTCCTGTCCCAGTAGGAGAAAGGAACAGTAGGAGCGATTCCCAGTCACTCTGGCCCCTGTCAAGGTTATTGTAAAGTGGCATCCAGTCCTGAGGCCTGCATCACATTGATGTCAATATGCTGTGGTACACAGGGCCAGCCAGTGCCATACAAACATCACCTCTCTCCCCACACAGCACTCACAGGAGTCACAGCTGTGACTTGGCACTGCTTCTGCTCCAGCTCTCCCCCTCCTTCCTGCTCTGCTGGCAGCAGGCAGCTCCTGAGTCTTTTGTGTGTACCATATCCCACTGAAATTAGACTAGAGATGACTCGTCGTTCACCTTTTAGTCATCAGGCACCAATATTGTGTATTTAACTGATTATTGAGCTAACGCTGTGAGCATAAGTTTGTAAAATTTAAAAAGACCCAAAGACTTGGCTATTTCATCTTTACTAACTGATTCCTCCTTGTTAAACCTGTTCTACAGTGATGATTATGAATTTGTTTTTGATGTATATTTAAGATATTTTGGAGTTTTTCTTTGAACTAACAGACTATATAATATGAGCTTCTATTTTATTGTATTTTGAGTGCATTTTATTTGTTTTATATTATGTTAAATTACTATTTATGTGTCTTATGAGATATATTTTTATTGTTAACTGCCTTGATATAATATTGAAAGGCACTATATCAAATAAAATAACTAACTATCTAAAGGAGGGGCTAGAGGTGACACAGCAAAGAAAGAACCCCCCTCCTTCTTGCTCCCGACTCTTCCCTCCTGTAGCCTTCCCCACATGCTGTCTTTTGAAGGAGGGGCTGAAGTAGGGAGAGTAGGGGGCTTTTCTTTGCTGTGTCTCCTCTATCCTTACCCACTCCCTATTTGTTCCTGAATGGCAGGAACAGAGGGGTTGTATCAAGGGATGTCAACCGGCTCCAGATTTTCAGGACAGATTGATCCAGTCCTGGTTTTACCCCATTGCATGCTGGGACTTATTCTGATTCACCTATTGCATTCCCTCAGAAAATCAAGACTATAAATATCTGCGTGCAGGGGAGTAAAACCAGGACTGGATCAACCTGTCCTGAAAATCTGGAGCCAGTTGACAACCCCGGTTGGATTAGGTACCAGAATGGCTATTCCAGGCTTTCTGTCTTGGAGGGGATGGGCTAGATAAGAAAGTGCTATTTTGGCTTCAACTTTATTCTTTAAACTTCAGTAAAGTCTTTGTTAAACACCATCTCTGCCTCCATGCTGCCTTATTGAGATGGATTCAGCTTGCGAGATCTACCTCTGTGAGTATCACATTATTAGTGATAGTGACTGTGTTAAGGAGAGAGTGCACAAGAGACTGAATTCCCCACCACAACATAAAGAGCCCTGGGGGTTTCCTCATTTCCTGATCAATAAAACTTATCCGGCTAATTAGCTATTTTTACAGGATATTCAGCAGCATAGCCATGTTGTTGAATATCCCTTGTGAATTAGTCTTACCCGGCTAACTTACTTAACCGGATATCTTTGAATGTCTACCCCACTGTGTCTAATATAAGAAGCATATTTTCTACAGCACCAGTCTCCTATTCGCTGTATAACTGCTCTGGGGAGGCCATGAATGACAGTGCACGGCGTGACTATATGGAAGGAGTGTATTCCATAACATTCGTTCTGCAAACCAACAGCCTTCAGGGCCTGTTTGAAGATGGCAGTAAATTGGTACCAACTCAAAGGGGGTGTGTTCTGATGTAGCAAAAGCAACCCTGTATAAGTATACATCATCGCTTTGCAGAATTAACGCTTTTATTACCTGATTGTCCTTTCTGACACAGCCTTCAGGTGAAACACAAGACTGTGTTATAGAACATACTTTTCTGTGCACCAATATGTTTTGAGAACTATATGGTTTTGAGAATTCTTACATTAAAATACTTTGAATCACTCAACTTTTGAATATCTTGATTTGGAGGACCTTTCAAGTTTATATCACATACCTTGCCTTTTTGTGTTATTGTTGAGTGTGTGATCTCTACTCCACTTTCTGTTTGGCAAATACAACCCTGCCACATCTGGGTGAATAGCCATATAGGATAAGAACATAACATAAGAAATTGCCATACTGCGTCAGACCCAGGGTCCATCAAGCCCAGCATCCTGTTTCCAACAGTGGCCAATCCAGGCTACAAGTACCTGACAAATACCCAAACACTAAGTAGATCCCATGCTACTAAATCCAGTAATAGCAGTGTCTATTCTCTAAATCATCTTGATTAATAGCAGTTAATGGACTTTCCTCCAAGAACTTATCCAAACCTTTTTTAAACCCAGCTACAAAAACTGCACTAACCACACTCTCTGGCAACAAATTCCAGAGTTTAATTGTGCGTTGAGTGAAAAATAATTTTCTCCAATTAGTTTTAAATGTGCTACTTGCTAACTTCATGGAGTGCCCCCCCTAGTCCTTCTGTTATCCGAAAGATTCACATTTCCCATTCTAGACCTCTCATGATTTTAAAGACCTCTATCATATCCCTCCTCTGCCGTCTCTCCTCCAAGCTGAACAGCCCTAACCCCTTTAGTCTTTCCTAATATAAGCTGTTCTATCCCCTTTATCATTCTGGTTGCCCTTCTCTGTACCTTCTCCAGTGCAACTATATCTTTTTTGTGATGTGGTGACCAGAATTGTGTTACGTACCCTGTCCACGCCCGGCCCGCGCATAGGACTGCTCACTTCCATGGTTCCACGGCAGGTACTGGGTCATCCTCCCTAGCGGCAGCTGCGAGCGCTTCCAGGCCTCGGTGTCCCACAGCGGCGGTCGCCGGGCCTTCCACTAATCATTGGGCCTCACACCAGAGCTCGGTGTCCTCGGTGGTGTTGGCCACGCCCCTACGCGTGCACGTGGACTGCCCGGCCTCTTGTAGGGCAAGGGACGGGTCCTAGCTCCGTGGCGCGCCCTAATTGATTCCCTGATATAAGGAAGTCCCTGCTTATACATCCTTGCCTTGGCAATCGGGTTAGTGTCTTGCTAGATTGTCACTGCATCTGAACCTTGTTCCAGTCTTGTTCCAAGTCTCATTCCAGGATCCTTCTGTTCTAGTCTTGTTCCTGCCTTGTTCCTGCATCCTAGTTCTCCAGCGTCCTCCTGTTTCTGTTGTCTACCAGATAGTACTCACGGACTCTCTCTGGTTCTTACCTTTGTCTGCTCCTCGGCCTGCCTGCCTGCTGCCTGCCTTCTGACTCCAGTCTGCTCCTCAACCTGCCTGCCTGCTGCCTGCCTTCTGACCTCTGCCTGCACCTCGACTCATCTGCCTACTGCCTGCCTTCTGACCTCGGCCTGCCTGTGACCTCGTCTGACCTCCAGAACCTGAACCCTGCTTTGCTGACCACTCCTCGGACTGATCCCCGGATTCAGACCTCTGCCTGCTAGACCACGTCTCAAGATTCTGGCTCTGATCCTAGCCTTGTCATCACCTACGCTGTTCTAGTCCTCCTTGCTCCACCTGACCTCCAGACTCGAACCTGACCACGCTCCTCTCCTGTCCGTGGACATGCCTGACTTTCATCTCTCCAGGAGACCCTGCAAGGCCCACCAAAGTCCAAGCGGCCCGGGTCCCTACGGGCTCCTCCCGGGGGGACCTCGGGCTTCCAGTGGTGAAGCTCATCCTGGCCTATGTTTCCTCCAGTGCTCCGCCCCCTGGGGGCAGGTGCTTCCTAGTCATTACCAGGGAGCCGTTCTCCACTGCTCCAGGACAAGGGTCCACCCCCGAGCGCAACAAATTGTACACAGTACTCAAGATGCGGACTCACCATGGAGCGATACAGAATCATTATGACATTTTCCATTTTATTCACCATTCCCTTAATAATAATTCCTAACATTCTGTTTGCTTTTTTGACTGCCGCAGCACACTGAGCCAATGATTAAAATGGTATATCCACTATGTCGCCTAGATCTTTTTCCCCGGTGGTAGCTCCTTAATGTTGGAACCTAACATCGTGTAATTACAGCATAGGTTATTTTTCCTTATATGCATCACTTTGCACTTGTCCACATTAAATTTAATCTGCCATTTGATGCACAGTCATCCAGTCTTGCAAGGTCCTCCTGCAATTTATCACAATTCACTTGTGATTTAACTACCGAATAATTTGTATCATCTGCAAATTTGATTACCTCACTCATCCTATTCCTTTCCAGATCATTTATAAATAATTGAAAAAAAAACACCGGTCCAAGTACAGATCCCTGAGGCACTCCACTGTTTACCCTTTCCACTGAGAAATTGACCATTTAATCCTACACTCTGTTTCCTGTCTTTTAACCAGTTTGTAATCCATGGAAAAGGACATCACGTCTTTTCACATGACTTTTTAGTTTTCTTAAAAGCTTCTCATGAGGGACTTTGTGAAACGCCTTCTGAAAAATCCAAATACACTACATTTACCGTTCTCCTTTATCACATGTTTATTAAACCCCTTCAAAAAAAGGAAGTAGATTTGAGAGGCTTCCCTTGGATAAATCCATGCTGACTTGTTCCATTAAACCATTTCTTTCTATGTGCTCTGTGATTTTGATCTTTAGAATATTTTTCCCAGTACTGAAGTCAGATTCACTGGTCTATAGCTTCTCAGATTACCCCTGAAGCCCTTTCTAAATATTGGGGTTACATGCGCTGCCTCCATAACATGCAAATTTTCTCTCATGCATATTTATTGTGGATATCCTGAAAACCTGATTGGCTGGGGTGTCCCCAGGCCAGAGTTGGGACCCACTGATCTAACTCATCATGTTTGAAAATCATCTCCAGAACCAGTATCTCCCCAACATCCTCATTATAAAAACAGAAGCAAAGAATTCATTTAGTCGTACTGCAATGGCCTTATCTTCCCTAAGAGCCCCTTTATCCCCTCGATCATCTAACAGTCCAACCAGCTCTCTCACAGATTTCTTGCTTCGGATATATTTTAAAAAGTTTTAATTTGAGTTTTTGCTTCTACGTCTCAACTTCATTTCAAATTCTATACTTTGCCGGCCTTATCACTTGACAATGCTTAAGCTTTTTCCCATTTTCTTCAGATGGATCCTTCTTTCCAGTTTTTGAAGGATTTTTTTTTTTTTTGGCTCTAAAATACCGTTTTTTCACCTCACCTTTTAACCATGCTGGCTAATCTAAAAACTAACTCCCTGCTCTCGGTTCCTGAACCAAAGCTCCATGAAGCAGTCATTTATTCCATCCAGGGACTTTATATCTCTAGCATGTCCTGATGTTATATTTACCCAGTCAATATTGAGGTAATTGAAATCTCCCATTATTATTCCACTACCAAATTGGTTTGCTTCCCTGATTTCTCTTAGCATTTCATCATCTGTCTGACCATTTTGTCCAGGTGGACAGTAGTATACTCCTATCACTATACTCTTACGCAACACACATGGGATTTCTACCCATATAGATTCTACTGAACATTTCCTCTCTTGTATGATCTTTATCCTGTTGGACTCTATGCCCTCCTGGACATAAAGTGCCACACCCCCACCAAGTTGATCCTCCCTATCATTGCGATCTAATTTGTACCCTGATATAGCACTGTCCCATTGGTTAATCTCCTTCCACCAGGTCTCTGAGATGCCAATTATGACTATCTCATCATTCACTGCCTAAATCTTACTTCTTAGATTTCTGGCATTGGCATACAGACATTTCAAAATGCAGTTTTTGTTTGTATTAACAACCTGCTTTCAGTTGAATAGGGATAATTTGGAATTCTTTACCTCCAGTAATTCTTTAACTTATAGGGCATATGGATTACTTTTGCTTTTATTGGAACCTCTCTGTTGGGATGCCCTAACTCGCCTGCTTCATTAGTATCCTTTAAAGATACATTACTCTGAACCATGCACTGCTGAGTAACTGTCGGCTTCACCCCTTGTTCTAGTTTAAAAGCCATTCTATCTCCTTTTTAAAAGTTAGTGCCAACAGCCTGGTTCCCTCTGGTTAAGGTGGGGCCCGTCCTTTCGGAAAAGTCTCCCCCTTCCCCAAAAGGTTGTCCAGTTCCTTACAAAAACTGAATCCCTCTTCCCTGCACCATTGTCTCATCCACGCATTTAGACTCTGGAGCTCTGCCTGCCTCTGGGGACCTGCACGTGGAACAGGGAGCATTTCAGATAATGCCTCCCTGGAGGTTCTGGATTTCAGCTTTCTACCTAAAATCCTAAATTCGGCTTGCAGAATCTCCCTCCCACATTTTCCTATGTTGTTGGTGCCCACATGTATCATGGCAGCCAGCTGCTCCCCAGCACTATCTATAATACTATCTAGGTGACATATTAGATTCATCACCTTTGCACCAGGCAGGCAAGATACCAGGTGGTCCTCATGTCCATCAGCCACCCACCTATCTACATTTTTAATAATCAAGTCACCAACTATGATGGCCAACCTAGCCCTTCCTTCCTGGGCAGTAGCACTGGGAGATTTGTCCTCAGTGCGAGAGGACAACGCATCTTCTGGAGAGCAGGTCCTTGCTACATATTACTTCCTGCTACCCCAGAATAATGCTCTCCAACCATGTGACCTTTCTGATCCAAGGCAGCACTTGGCTTGCTAGACTGGATTTGGGACTTGGCTACTATGTCCCCTGAAGGTCTCATCAATGTATCTCTCTGACTTCCTCAGCTCTTCCAGGTCTGCCACTCTAGCCTTCAGAGATCAGACTCATTTTCTGAGAGCCAGGAGCTCTTTGAACAGGTTGCACACATACAATCTCTCACTGGCGAGTAAAAAATCATACATGTGATACTCGATGCAAAAGACTTGAAAGTCCCTCTCTTATTACTAGACTGCTGCCATCATCTTAATTTTGTTGAATTCCTAGTTAAGTTTAGTTTGCTAAGGGAGTTGGAATTAGAGTACTTTAAATTTATAGACGTATTCACTAATTAATCTGCTAGTGACCTACAAGGGGATGATTAAACTCTCAATAAGGGCTGAGGCAATAGTATGATTTAGATAAGAGCCTGATTGATTTTTAATGAGAAACTGTCTCTTGTCTAAAAATCAAGGGTTGAGTTAGGGGTGGGTGGGAGGGAAAGATAGACACTAGAATTAACTCCCTCTGGCTTGCTAATTCTCTCTCACACACACACAAAATCTAAAGAATATATCCCACTATTTCTCCTCTCTCAAAATGTTTTTAAGTCCTCAGATTTCCCAAAGCTATACTTACCAATCCTCTTCAACCACCATTAAGTTGATCTTTACGCAAAGGATTGAGAGATTTGAGAGTCCCATGCCGAACCTCGTGCACTTCCGGTCCTCTTCAACTGCAAAGG